>NC_056732.1:1835737107-1835797107 GCF_019279795.1 Protopterus annectens | reverse complement strand
GGGTATATCACCTCCCACAGTTTCTATAGCTTGTTTTATTTTACAGTCAATTGGAATGCACACAGATGTCAATTTCCAGCCATTACCAGATATAATTAATTAGAATGCATAATAAGACTTTTAAAATAAAACATAAAAAAATACAGTAGAGTAGTTTATTAGTCCTTCTTGATCAGAACAACTCAACTGTAAAGGTCATTCAATTCTTAGTGGCTTAGAAAGTAAGTTAATGCCACATAAAGCATTCACATTTGGACTCTTGAAAAAGATACAATATCAGAAAAAACGAGAATGCCTTCAATAATGATGTTCACCAAATGAGGCCTGGACCAGAGTTTGACACTTTAGAGCCATCTGTGCAAAGCATGCAGCTACAGCAAATAAAATATATAAAATAAAATATGAGGATAAGAAAGAACATAAATTAAAATAACACCTGGACCCGGCAAAGGATTTTACGTGAAGCACTCTTCATTCACAAAACTTCCCCTTACTATACTCTAATTTAGTCTGTGCAGGTCCCTGCCCCAGTTTACTGCAATGATCCGTAGGCCATATCCTTCTGTATTTGTTGTGTGTCACTGCACAGTTTCTACAGTAATCACCCACTTTTATTCCCCTCCTTAATCTGTATATCCAACTGCTAAGGCTTCTATGATAACATTCCCACACATTGTTGCTGCTGTTGTTTTGTTATTGAATCTGACTCTCTGTGACCTCAGGAACTTCAGCATAGCATGCCTGTCTATCAACAACAGCTTCTTTTAAGTTGTTGCAAATTCATACTTATTACATTAATAATGTGGTCTATCCATCGTTGAATCTGCTGCCCCTTCTTCTCTTGCCTTCAGTCTTTCCAAGCATCGGATCTTCTCTTATGAAGATCTTCTAGTGAACAGCCAGGGTTCATTTCTGTTGTACTGACTGATTTAATCTTCCTGCAGTCAACAGAATTCTCAGACGTTTTCTCCAGCACCACAGTTCGACACCACGATTTACTTATGTCTCACACAGCCATATCTTATGACTGAGAAAATCATAGCTTTGGCTAGAAATACCTTTATAGACAATGTGATATATTTCTTCTTTAAAATATTAGCTAGATTTGATATAGCTTTCCTTCAAAGAAGGAAGTACCTTTTAATTTTATGTCTGTAGAGATGTTTGAGCACAGACATATTCTCCATTTAATTAGTATGTGCCACTATCCACAGTTTTCTACAATAACACTCCCTGTCCCCGACTTCACTTTTACCTTTGTGTATCACAGTCTTTCATAATAATCTTTTCTCTCCATTCCCAGTGTCCTTTTCACTTCCTCCTACCATAAACTCTTTAAGGTTGCAGTGTTCCACTTTTGATATCTCTGCCAATATGCATTAAACATGGTACATGTCATGTGATTAGTGACCTGAGACCAACTGGATAACCATCTTTCTACACGGCATGAAGGCATATGTAGTACATCCTGACATCCTGCTACACAAGTCACTATCTTCCGTGTTATTTCACTCTTTATCCCCTGAGACAGACACACCTTTCAACCTCATAGCACAAGAAATCTGGACAAAGCCAAAATTAATGAGTGGGACAAAGGCTCAAAAATAGGTGCAGATTTTAAATATTACTCTTATAAACTTAGAAAGTTGCTAGAATAAAAGGTTTTGTTTACCATGCATTTCTTTGAAGGATGTGAAGTCTGAAACTCAAACATCTATCATTATTTATTGAATTCAATCCTCACTGATTTACCAGAAAACCACAAATTTTATGAGGCAAAAATCTAGACATTCTGTGAAAATCTGGATAGTTCTGAGGTATGTGACACACACACACACACACACACACACACACACACACACACACACACACACACACACACACACACACACACACACACTATTCCTTTCTGGGATTAGACTCCCAGAAATGCATAACTGAACTTTGTAATGAGCCCAAAGTGTCTATTATTAACCACAGCAGTAAATTACAGCAGTCACTTTATAAACTGATTCACTGAACTAATTACAGCAGTCCCCACTTTATATATTGTTTCGTTGCACTAATTACAACAGTCACTTTATATATGTTTCATTGTACTAATTACAGCAGTCATTTTATATATTGTTTCATTGCGCTAATTACAACAGTCACTTTATATATTGTTTCATTGCACTAATTACAGCAGTCACTTTATATACTGTTTCATTGCATTAATTACAACAGTCACTTTATAAATTGTTTTATTGTACTAATTACAGCAGTCACTTTATATATTGTTTCATTGCACTTATTACAACAGCCACTTTATATATTTTCATTGCACTAATTAAAGCAGTTGTCACTTTATATATTGTTTCATTGCACTAATTACAACACTCATCACTTTATATATTGTTTCATTGCACTAATTACAGCAGTCACTTTATATATTGTTTCATTGCACTAATTACAGAAGTTGTCTCTTTATATATTGTTTTATTGCACTAATTATGTCACTTTATATATTGTTTCATTGTACTAATTACAGCAGTCACTTTATATATTGTTTCATTGTGCTAATTACAGCAGTCGTCACTTTATATATTGTTTCATTCCACTAATTACAGCAGTCACTTTATATATTGTTCCAGTGCACTAATGACAACAGTCACTTTATTGTTTCATTGCACTAATTACAGCAGTCACTTTATATATTGTTTCATTGCATTTATTACAGCAGTCATCACTTTATATATTGCTTCATATCACTAATTACAACAGTCACTTTATATATTTTCATTGCACTAATTACAACAGTTATCACTTTATATATTGTTTCATTGCACTAATTACAACAGTCGTCACTTTCTATATTGTCTCATTGCACTAATTACAGCAGTCATCACTTTATATATTGTTTCATTGCACTAATTACAACAGTCGTCACTTTGTATATTGTTTCATTGCACTAATTACAGCAGTCACTTTATATATTGTTTCATTGCACTAATTACAGCAGTCAGTTTCTATATTGTTTCATTGCACTAATTACATCAGTCACTTTATATATTGTTTCATTGCACTAATTACAGCAGTCGCTTTATATATTGTTTCATTGTACTAATTACAACAGTCATCACTTTTTATATTGCTTCATTGCACAAATTACAGCAGTTGTCACTTTATATATTGTTTCATTGTACTAATTACAGCAGTCACTTTGGATGTTTCATTGCACTAATTACAGCAGTCATCACTTTATATATTGTTTCATTGCACTAATTACAGCAGTCACTTTATATATTGTTTCATTGTACTAATTACAACAGTCATCACTTTTTATATTGTTTCATTGCACTAATTACAACAGTCATCACTTTATATATTGTTTCATTGTTCTAATTACAGCAGTCACTTTAGATATTGTTTCATTGCACTAATTACAACAGTCATCAATTTATATATTGTTTCATTGCAGTAATTACAGCAGTCATCACTTTATATATTGTTTCATTGTACTAATTACAACAGTCATCACTTTTTATATTGTTTCGTTGCACTAATTACAGCAGTCGTCACTTTATATATTGTTTCATTGCACTAATTACAGCAGTCACTTTATATATTGTTTCATTGTACTAATTACAACAGTCGTCACTTTATATATTGTTTCATTGTACTAATTACAGCAGTCACTTTATATAGTATTTCATTGTACTAATTACAGTAGTCACTTTATATATTGTTTCAATGTACTAATTACAGCAGTCACTTTATATATTGTTTCATTGTACTAATTACAACAGTCATCACTTTATATTTTGTTTCATTGTACAAATTACAGCAGTCACCACTTTATATATTGTTTCATTGCACTTATCAGAGCAGTCACTTTATATATTGTTTCATTGTACTAATTACAACAATTGTCACTTTATATATTGTTTCATTGTACTAATTACAGCAGTCACTTTATATATTGTTTCATTGCACTAATTACAGCAGTCACTTTATATATTGTTTCATTGCACTAATTACAGCAATCGTCACTTTATATATTGTTTCACTGTACTAATTACAGCAGTCACTTTATATATTGTTTCATTGTAGTAATTACAGCAGTCACTTTATATATTGTTTCACTGCACTAATGACAACAGTCACTTTATTGTTTCATTGCACTAATTACAGCAGTCACTTTATATAGCGTTTCATTCCACTAATGACAGCAGTCACTTTATATAGTGTTTCATTGCACTAATTACAACAGTCACTTTATATATTGTTTCATTGCATTTATTACAGCAGTCTTCACTTTATATATTGCTTCATATCACTGATTACAACAGTTGTCACTTTGTATATTGTCTCATTGCACTAATTACAGCAGTCATCACTTTATATATTGTTTCATTGCACTAATTACAACAGTCGTCACTTTGTATATTGTTTCATTGCACTAATTACAGCAGTCACTTTATATATTGTTTCATTGCACTAATTACAGCAGTCAGTTTCTATATTGTTTCATTGCACTAATTACATCAGTCACTTTATATATTGTTTCATTGCACTAATTACAGCAGTCGCTTTATATATTGTTTCATTGTACTAATTGCAACAGTCATCACTTTTTATATTGCTTCATTGTGCAAATTACAGCAGTTGTCACTTTAAATATTGTTTCATTGTACTAATTACAGCAGTCACTTTAGATATTGTTTCATTGCACTAATTACAGCAGTCATCACTTTTTATATTGTTTCATTGCGCTAATTACAACAGTCTTCACTTTGTATATTGTTTCATTGCACTAATTACAGAAGTCACTTTATATTTTGTTTCATTGCACTAATACAGCAGTCAGTTTATATATTGTTTCATTGCACTAATTATATTAGTTTTTTTATATATTGTTTCATTGCACTAATTACAGCAGTCACTTTATATAGTGTTTCATTGCACTAATTACAGCAGTCACTTTATATATTGTTTCATTGCATTTATTACAGCAGTCGTCACTTTATATGTTGCTTCATATTACTAATTACAACAGTCACTTTATATATTTTCATTGCACTAATTACAGCAGTCATCACTTTATATATTGTTTCATTGCACTAATTACAACAGTCGTCACTTTGTATATTGTCTCATTGCACTAATTACAGCAGTCATCACTTTATATATTGTTTCATTGCACTAATTACAACAGTCATCACTTTGTATATTGTTTCATTGCACTAATTACAGAAGTCACTTTATATATTGTTTCATTGCACTAATACAGCAGTCAGTTTATATATTGTTTCATTGCACTAATTACATTAGTTATTTTATATATTGTTTCATTGCACTAATTACAGCAGTCACTTTATATATTGTTTCATTGTACTAATTACAACAGTCATCACTTTTTATATTGTTTCATTGCATTAATTACAGCAGTCATCACTTTATATATTGTTTCATTGTTCTAATTACAGCAGTCACTTTAGATATTGTTTCATTGCATTAATTACAGCAGTCATCAATTTCTATATTGTTTCATTGCAGTAATTACAGCAGTCATCACTTTATATATTGTTTCATTGTACTAATTACAACAGTCATCACTTTTTATATTGTTTCATTGCACTAATTCCAGCAGTCGTCACTTTATATATTGTTTCATTGCACTAATTACAGAAGTCACTTTATATATTGTTTCATTGTACTAATTACAACAGTTGTCACTTTATATATTGTTTCATTGTACTAATTACAGAACTTTATATAGTATTTCATTGTACTAATTACAGTAGTCACTTTATATATTGTTTCAATGTACTAATTACAGCAGTCACTTTATATTTTGTTTCATTGCACTAATTTCAACAGTCGCCACTTTATATATTGTTTCATTGTACTAATTACAGCAGTCACTTTATATATTGTTTCATTGCACTAATTACAACAGTCACTTTATATATTGTTTCATTGCACTAATTACAGCAATCATCACTTTATATTGTTTCATTGTACTAATTACAGCAGTCACTTTATATATTGTTCCATTGCACTAATTACAGCAGTCATAACTTTATATATTGTTTCATTGTACTAATTACAACAGTCACTTTATATATTGTTTCATTGCACTAATTACAGCAGTCATAACTTTATATATTGTTTCATTGTACTAATTACAGAAGTCACTTTATATATTGTTTCATTGCACTAATTACAACAGTCTCTTTATATATTTCTTCATTGCACTAATTACAACAGTCACTTTATATATTGTTTCATTGTATTAATTACAGCAGTCACTTTATATATTGTTTCATTGCACTAATTACAGCAGTCACTTTATATATTGTTTCATTTCACTAATTACAGCGACTTTATATATTGTTTCATTGCACTAACTATAGCAGTCACTTTATATATTGTTTCACTGTACTACAACTAAACAACTGCTAGAATATCGGTGCCAATGATAAATAAATGTAGACAACTCTCACCGCAGTATTTCAACCTCTATACCCACCAGACTGCCTGTAATCTTTACACAGGATCTTCACACAGTGAGTCATACAGACTCATCTAGAACTCAATCACTAGGATGTATCAGGCTCATATTGTTCATTTTCTGCTGTGGGCACTTCTGTTTCACATCTCTGAGGTGACTACCGTTCCAATTGGTACACAAGCCTTTCATTTAAAATCCAACCCATAAGCTTCCCCAAAATTGATGCAAGAAGCTGAGGCCCAAATCTGACAGTTTTCCCCTCTGATATCCTATCTTACCAAGGGCAACATGTGGTCCAGGTTTCAGCCTTCAAACTGGCTAACAGTTCAGGATAAAGTACTAAGATATATAGTAGATGAAAAGCTAATATTTCCAACAACTCCCACATTTACCCTACGCTGCAGGACAACCATTTCTGACACCCTTCAGTTGGAAGTTGGACTAAACATACACATCTCTCAGTTGTTTCATCCATTCAACTGAACCCTCCCATCCCACACAACTCAGTCATAATGGGACCCAGACCAAGAATTTAAATCTGTGAAATGAAAGCCACATAACACTGTAACTCCCCACATGTTTAGCTTTTCTGTAGCTTTTATTTTGTTTCAATTGAATTGTCCCCATCTTCATAGTGTTTTTTTCCACCTCCGGCTGTACAGTTTACAAACATGACAAGTTACTGCACTTGTAAATCTTTGAGATCAAAACAGCAGTACAAGCTAAAATAAAACCTGGCCTGTTATCCTGACAGCAGATGCTGTAATATAAGCTACTGTTTTAGGTGGTAATTTTGCTTTTACATTCATCTGCTATGTGGATACACACAGAAATACTGGCTACACAAGGATGTGCAGACATAACAATCAGAATTATCATTTTATACTATCTACAGCACTTATTTATTTTTATTTATTTATTTAACATTTGTTTACTGGGAAAGTCCAACTTGGAATGAGACAATTTTTAGCAGAGGCCTGGGGAGAAATGCTCTACAGGAATGTCTTTGTAACATGGGAGGAAACAGGAGCATCCAGAGGAAGCCCACACGGACGCAGGGAAGACATGCAGACTCCACACAGAAGACATCCCTGGTGAGAATCAAACCAGAGAACCTCTTGTTGTGAGGGAACAATGCAAACAACTGCACCACTGCACCGTCCAAATGTACTGTCCACTTATGTACAGTCTGCAACCACTGTGCTAAATAAAATCTTGAAAAAATGGTAGACTTGTGATCTACAGCACAGAAAGAATATGGAATCAACATTTCTCCCCGGGCCTCCTCTGAAAACAGGATCTGTGGAACCTAGTCGGACTTTCCCGGTCAACAAATGTTAAATAAATAAATAAAATAAAAAGACAAACTATAGTAAAACCTACAGCAAAATCAAAACCTGCTGCATTCATTTTTATCCTGGAAAAATGCAGGAAGAAAGAGACAGCAAATGCTGTGTTAATCTGTGAGTGGCTTAAATTTTTGAGTCATATTTTTACTGTTTTTTTTTTGTTTCTAAAACCCCTCCTGCCACAACGTTTCATACACACTATACAGATGGACACAGTGGGGTGGTATGAAACAGTGGGTCAACATAATGATTCAATTTCTTCCATTAGCTACATGGATATATAACTATAAGAAATAAGGCATTTTGATGATACCATTTTTATGGAAGTGCTGCAAAAGAGTTGCAAGTGGTACATATGAATAATGACAGAACCAGAACCCCAATGTTATCATATTGGTACTATGGCTCCTTTTTACAGTATCTTTTTTTTAATAATTGCCCTTTTTAAAGCAAATTAATACTTATCCACAGGGAAAAAAAAAACAATTCCTATTATGTTTCACCCTGCATTATGTGCCTTCAGCATCATGATCCTGGTTTTGACCCCACCGACACAAACTGCTGAGGTGAGAAACACAAGAATCTCTTGCATGTTGCAGATCAGGATGAAAAGAACAAAGAATATTTATTTCACACATTCCCCCTTCAGCCGTCTAGAGCTCAGAGGTCCTTGACTTATTAACCCATCTTCCTGCCCCTTCCCAAAGCAACACAGACTGTACAATTTATGGGCACAAACATTGATATCTTTCAGATTCTGGATTAAAAGATCAAGTTATATCTGTTCATCTCCCCATCTCAGAAGTACATACCTCCAGTTTCATGATCCCCTGTTACAGCCTTTAACACACGTCCAACACTTTTTAGAAAATCAAGCAAATGCTATGTTCAGGGACTAAGAACCAGAACAGCAATAATTAGCCAAAGAAATCCAAAGTATTTATGTAAGCTCCTGTAGAGACAGCACTGATCTCCTACATGTTTTTCTAAACTTCCTTTTTAATCATTTCCTATCCACCTCTAAACTGCATCCCCATGCTATACTCATGATCTGATTAATATTCATTAGGTAAACTGTGAGGCAGTCCTAGCAGAAGTAGCTTATCTAAATATTTAATAAGATGGGCTGGTGTGTTCAGCTTTTATCTCACTCTTCGGGGGAGAAATGTATCGGATGTTGTATGAAATTTCACTGCAGTACATACTGCAGCTCAATTCAGGTTTTATGTACTTCTGTTTTCTTCCATATTTTAGTTTCCTGCATACTTTCTTTTCAAACTAAATATATAACTTTATGAGATTTTTCTAGGGTTGCCACTTTTGCAAATGCTCGTGTGTAACATTCTTTAAGGAAAGTGTGAATCTGGAGGACAAGCATACTTCTAACCAGTGTACAGGACTTGGCTTAATTTTTTGTCAAAATAAAAGCCCACTCTTTGATGAATTTGTCTTGTGTATTTTATTTGTTAAAATAAAAGTGTTGGAGATGGCGATGTAATGTACTTTATGTAACTATAACAGGAAACGATGGTTGTCACCTTTTCACATTCCCAGTGGCAGATTTTTACAGAAATGTGAGATTGTGCAGAACAAACCGTATGAACAACCAATACAAAACACTAGACTTCACTTTGCCTATCAGAATAAAAGTTCACTCTTGTATAATTTGAGTTGTTTTTGTTGTTTCATATAACATAGATTATTCAAATATAGAAACACTTGTTTTATGCAACTATTAAAAGAAACTTCAGAAATATTTTTGTCCAAAAATCTTAGAACAACTGCCATTTTTTCATGATTTTTTTGTGCAGAACTAAAGTGCTCAAACAGAGATAGTCGTCCCTAAAGAAGGACAAGTGGTAGCCCAAAAAGAAAACTGGAAAATATTGTCCTAGGATCTCTAGGATGTCAGAACATTTGCTATTTTTTTTTCAAGTTTTTTTTTCAGGACACAACTGCTCAAAATGGGAATGCTAGTCTGGAAAATAAAACTACACAGATGCTTTCTTAGTAAAACAAAATAGTTTGACTGTTCAGGCTTCTGAATTTTGAAGTTTTGCTATTTTCAACAGAAGTTGACTGCATTTATGCAACATTTCTAGAATTGCTTTCTTTCTCTCTCCTGTATTCTTATATCTTAGTGATTTCAGTATCTAGCACTTCCATTGATAGGCTGTTCCATCTGTCTATTACTGAGAGAAATAGTGTAAGACCAGCAGTAACTACTATCTCCCCCTCAGGATGGGCAGACCCATCACTCCTGCCTGTACCATCATGTAGGCAAGCTGCTAGTCAAACTGAAGTTGCCTTTCATTTAGAACCTTCTTCCCCAAAGCTACAGTAAACCGTTTATCATCATAGAACTACTAGTAAACAAGTCATGCTACAGTATTAATTTTACCTTCATTCTCATTGTAACTAACCTCTGGGGTTGTCTCTGGGCTTGTTTCTGTGGTTCTTAAGTTGTGATGCAATTAGCAGTTTAATACTACTTAGCAGATGTGCTGCATTTAGTAGCTGAATATTAATCAGTGTCAATGGCGCAACAGATACCACACTTGCCTTTGGTGCAGAGGGATATGAGTTCTCTTCTCACACCAGGCAGATTTGTTGTTAACACTGCAGTGTAGCATAAATGGGGTAATGCATCCATAAGCATGCTGTCCTTTGTATGAGATATTCAACCGAGATTCCATCTGCTTTAGTTAGTGATTGCTCAGATAAATGCACACGATCCCACAGCGCCCATTGAAAAGAGTAGGGGATCCTTTATTTTATACAGCATAAAAAAGCATAGTTTCACATATTTACATATTTACAAAATGTATGTATATACAAGCACATATAAATGTATTTCTATAATTTTTATATATTTTTTTACTATTTATTATTTTTCTTATAACATCTTATAGGTTCATAGGTGTTTACCAGGCTAACAACCACAAGGGCCTTTTTAAGCCTAGCCATGCATCTTAAATCTTTGATAAGTTCTGTTACCCTTGATAAGTGTAAGCATGAGCCTGGGAGATTAACCATTTACAGATTACCTGTGTCCATTAGAGACATAGGTGCAAAACCATGGATGAATTTCCGGTTTCCCATCCAATTGTCTAAGTTGTACTTGCATTGAGTTAGGAAGGAACTCTGGTTCACATGGATAGGGAGCCTGTTCCATAGACGGGATAGTCTCTGGAATACATACGTATCTCTCCGGCAGGTCCTATTTATTTCACAGGCAAGGTTTAAGTCTTTAGAATGGGTAACTCTGGTGCTGTTTGTTTTGTGGATATGCAGGAGGTCCATCAGAGGGAGGTCTAACAATGCCCTATATGCCAGGCATAGATCTCACCTCAAAAGCCTGTAGGAGACAGAAAACAGATATAGGGCCTTGAGGAGGTCTGCATAGGACATTTAAATTGCACCTTGTATTCTTTTAGTGAGGAACATCTGTGGACATTCCAGTTGTTGGATATGCCTGGTTAGATACATACCAAAGGGGACATTGTACTCAATGATAGGCCTGATGAATGCTGAATACAGTGGAACAATGATTTCCTTGGACTTAGTCACCATGCCTTTGTTTATAAGTTACACAACATAGAATGATTTCCTCATCACTGTAGACACGTGATGGTCAAAGGTAGATTGCTATCTATGTGTGTCCCTATGTCCCTGACTACTGGGTCAGCTCTAAGGTGTGTGTTGTCAATATGATAGTTACCAGGGATAGATGACTTCCCCAAGGATACTGTTATTCATTTCTTGGCCTTTAGGTTTAGTCCACGGCTCTGACACCAGTTATTTGTCTGTGTCAGCTTCTCCTGGAGAACATTTGTGTCAGTGTGAAATTCAATGACAGCCCCTAATTTGCAATCATCTGCAAATTTAGTCAGCCAGAGACCACTGACATTGGCCTTGACTTCTGAGAAATAATTGCCAAAAAGGTCTGATCTCTGAGGGACTCAACTTGTGACTGGAGAGGTGGATTCCCCAATTCTAATTTCCTGGGTCCTATCTGCGAGCCAGTTGGCTATCCACTGGGTGACAAACAGGTTTGTACCTAACCTCCTGAGTTTGTCAACAATGCCCGAGTGGGGTATTGTGTCGAATGCCTTGGCCAGGTCAAGGTAGGCAGTGTGAATAATTTTAACCTCATCCGTTGCTTTGGTGACCTTCTCAAAGAAGTCCACCAGGTTGAGTAGGCATGATCTGCCCTTGACAAAATCAAACTGGGTTGGGTCTAGTGTCTAGAGATTTACTATATCTCTGTTGATCTTCTCCATGGTAATTCTTTCCATGGCTTTACATATAAGACTTTATTGTTGTACTTCCATAATTGACCCTCCCATACCTTCTTCCACAACCATAATCTAATTTTCCCAATATATCTGCCAAAATTCATTTTCCATTAAACAAAATTTCATTCAATTTTTCATTCTAAATAACCCAAATTACATAAAATAAATTCGTATCTATCCTTCTTACATATAGGTTCATAGGTTCATAGGTAGGTATTAGGCTATCGGCCCTGGGGCCTATACAAGCCCAGCCAAAAAGGTACCCTGGCTTTTGCCACCTAAGAAAATTATTTTCATGTGCCACTGTCAAGCAGAGCCACAGAGGTGATCCCCAGGGTGAATTTCCTATTTCCCATCCAATCATCAAGATTTTTCTTGAAGAGTGCTAATGAGGAGCTTTGTTTGATATAGATAGGTAGTTTATTCCAGAGTATGGGAAGTCTCTGGGACAGGAATCTATCCCTCTGGCATGTTCTGTTTATTACGGTGACAAGGTTTAGGTCCCTAGAGTGTGTAGCTCGGAGGGATTGGGATTTCTTTAAGTGGAGCATGTCCAACAGCTCTGGGTTTGACATAGCTTTGTATGTTAGGCAGAGATCACCTCTGAGTAGGCGATATGCGACGGAGTAAAGCTGAAGTTTTTTGAGAAGGTCTGAGTAGGGCATCTGTTTGAGACCGATAATTCTCTTTGTGATGTATTTCTACGGCCTTTTCAGTTTTTGAAGATGTCTTGTGAGGTACATACCAAAAGGAGAGTTATACTCTATAATGGGTCTAATGAGTGATGAGGAGAGGGGAACAATGACCTCTTTTTTTCTGGATGAGAAACCTTTTGTGATGAGGTGTGCGACATAGAAGGATTTCCTGACTACTGTGGCGATGTGATTATCAAAGGAGAGACTACTGTCCACCTGTGTCCCAAGGTCTCTTATCACACTTTCAGTGTTAAGTATACTATCGCCTATGTTGTATTTCATGGGTACAGAGTTTTTACCAAAGGGGATGACAGTGCACTTTTTGGCACTGAGCTTGAGGCCATGGGTTTGACACCAGGCATCTGTCTCAGTGAGGCCCTTTTGTAGGATGTCCACATCGTTAGGAGTTTCGATTATGGCTCCAAGTTTGCAGTCATCTGCGAACTTCGTTAGCCAAAGACCTTCTGTGTTAGCCTGTACTTCAGAGAAGTAGATGCCAAACAGGAGAGGACCCAGAACTGAACCCTGTGGTACTCCACTTGTCACGGGTCTGAAGTCGGATTTGGAGTCTGCTACTTTCACAGTGTGGGTTCTGTCAGTGAGCAAGTTGGCAACCCATCTTGTAACATAGGGATTTATACCTAGTTTAGTGAGTTTATCTATAATTCCAGAGTGGGGGAAGGTGTTGAAAGCCCTGGCAAGATCTAGATAGGCTGTGTGAACCACCCTACCCTTGTCTATGGCTTTGGTGACTGCTTCAAAGAAGTTTATTAGGTTTAGGAGACATGATATGCCTTTTACAAACCTGAACTGAGTGGGGTCCAGAGTTTGGAGATTACCAGTGTCTTTGTTTATAAGTTCCATGATGATGCATTCCATGGCCTTGCAGACCAGGCTCATCAGTATAATGGGGTGGTAGTTCCCGGGGTCCGTGGTGGCTCCCCCCTTGTGGAGTGGGATAACGATCGCTGTATGCCATTCAGCAGGCACAAAGCCTGAGGTGAGGCTATGATTGAACATAGCACTTAGGTGGGGTGCCAGTTCATTCTGTAGTTCATGTAGAATGCAGCTTGGGATGTTGTCTGGTCCCATGGATGCTGTGTTCTTGGCTTTGGAGAGTGTGGTTTTTACCTGTGCAGCCGTGATTGCAGGAACTTTGCATTCTTCCAGTATAGAGATGGGATCTTTAGGGGGTGAGAGGGGGGTAAAGTTAGCACTGAACCTATCTGCCAGGATGTTGGCAATATCAGTTGGGTCTGTATATTTAGTGCCATTGTGCTGTAACTCAGAGCAGATCTGAGTGTTGCCATTGAGATTCTTGACATAGCTATAGAATGCTTTGTGGTTGTCTTTAGAATCAGTGGCGATTTTGTTTTCATAACTAGCTTCGGAAGATTTTATCAGGGATTGCAGCTTCTTACTGAGGCTGACCAGGGAGCTCCTCCACTCATGGGATTTTTCTCTCTTTTGCAACAGTTTCTTCCTTCTGTTGTACAGTTTGTTTACGGCAGGGGACCACCAGATTGGCTTCCTTTTTTTGGAGGATAGCGTCTTGGTTCTGTTTGGGGTAGCATGATCCATGCACTCATGTAAGTGCTTATAAAGTGCAATTGTGTAGGATTCAATAGTCGTAACTGTATTGTCCATCTGCATAGGTGTCATGAAGTTCACCACTTCTGTCTTAAGAAGCATGAAGTTGGCTTTGGAATATTATATATTCTTTTTCTTATATATATTCTTATATATATTATATATTATTTTTCTTATATATATTCCCATATATATTATATATTCTTTTTCTTATATATATTATATATTCTTTTTCTTATATATATTCTTATATATATTATATATTCTTTTTCTTATATATATTCTTATATATATTATATATTCTTTTTCTTATATATATTCTTATATATATTATATATTCTTTTTCTTATATATATTCTTATATATATTATATATTCTTTTTCTTATATATATTCTTATATATATTATATATTCTTTTTCTTATATATCTATTCTTATATATATTATATATTCTTTTTCTTATATATATTCTTATATATATTATATATTCTTTTTCTTATATATATTATATATATTATATATTCTTTTTCTTATATATATATTCTTATATATATTATATATTCTTTTTCTTATATATATTCTTATATATATTATATATTCTTTTTCTTATATATATTCTTATATATATTATATATTCTTTTTCTTATATATATTCTTATATATAGTCTTATATATATTATATATTATTTTCTTATATATATTCTTATATATATTATATATTCTTTTTCTTATAATATCCATACATAGTCATATTCATATCCATATTGTTTATGTCATTAATATTTTCAAATTTTTTTCTTCAGACAACTTTGTCTAGAGTTTAACAGCTCTTTTACATAAAAAAAAACATACTCTGTTCTCTTTTCCTCCCCATAAAATAAATACACCCTTTCAACTTTCTTTTTATATGGTGCATTCCCCTTTACAGTTAACATATTTATTACCAGTCTCCATAGGAAATCCTGACATTCTACTATCCACTATTCTACTATTCCTGACATTAATGGCTTTAATCACTTCTACCAGTAAATATTCCCAAGAATTTGCATAAGAGAATGCCAGGGAATTGTTATGGCTAGGCTTGTATAGGCCCTAGGGCCGATAGCCTAGTACCAACCTATGAACCTAATAATATTGTTTCATCACACTATTATATCATATCCTTCTATCTTTCTCTATATAATCAGGTTTTATTTTCTATGTCAGCATTTTCTCTCATTTTTTTAATTTTTTTTCATTTACATACTCTTTTTTCTCCTTTTCTTATTCTCATCATCCACCAGACCATTTTGTACATATATTTAAACATTCTGATTCTCTTTCTTTACCCACTTTATACTCTATAAAAGTGTAAAGAAGCAGGATAAACAACTCAATTTAATGAGCCCCAACCCCCTTCATCTTCACTCATATACAACATACCTCTTCACCAGATTTAATCTTAAACCCTATATGAAAGAAAACACCAATTGCACAATTCCTTTTTATATTTTTGTGGGATCATATAAACATTTGACATATATGCTATATCTCCAATTCATCTAGAACTCTCCAGATAAAATTTTTCCTGAATGCTAATCATGTTCTCCACATCATGTCCTACTGTACCAATTGCCTTGCTAATATCACTTACCATAAGCTTCACATCCTCCCTTTACTTATAATATTATCCACAATTTCTTGCACAACTAAGAACAATTCCTGATGTCCCTTCCTTTTCATACCATATATACTTTCTTCCATAATATTCCTCATCTTTCTGTCTAATCTACTCTGAATTATTCTCATAACAATTTTATAAGCTGTAATATTTAGTGTAATGGATCTCCAATTTTTGATTTTATTTTTCTCATCTTTGTTCTATATACATTTTAATAGCCCACTACATAACTCTTCATAAACCAACCCTTCCTTCAACCATTCATTCAGTACATTTTCAATATACTCTGCTAATTCAGTAATTTCTTGTACATTCCATACCCAATATCACCTGGGCCTCAAACTGAATCAACATTTACTTTTCTAAGTACTTTGTGTAAGTCACTAATAGTAATTTATTTTTTCAAAAATTTTCATAACTTCCTCTGGATTTTTTTTTTACTTTCTGTTCTCTATTTATCCTCTTTTTACTCTGACACATTTTCCACATGCTGTACAGCAATACTCATAATTTGCTTCTTTTTACGTCTCCTTATACATTTTTTTCATTTCCATCATTGCATTAATATCCTTCTTTCCTATTTTACTGAAATATGCATATATCTCCTCCCTTCTCCTTTGTAAATACTATCTCTGCCTAAACAGGGATGCCTTAATTTTTGCTTGATTTCTTTTATATATTTCTTTTTCCATACCATGATATCTCATATTTGTCTCTAAATTCTCTAATACATTTCTCTTCTTTTTAAATTCAGTGCACCATTCAGACCAGTTTTTATAGAGGTCCTTCACGGTTATATGATCCTTCCGTAATTGCAATACTTTCCACTCTCCCGTTTCAGTCCATTATCTCTCCTTTATTCTTTTTATTCTCTTCCCTATTTTAATGTACTCCCTTTCTTCCATCACCTCCATCCATATTGCTAAAAGGGTCTGAAAACCCCATCGCAACTGTATCACCATATGCTACCCCCAAACCTTCTGATAATGCAAAATAATCAATTTCAGATACAAGTGCTCCCCTTCTATAAGCCCACTGACTTTTGCTCCACACAGTTAATTTGCCACATTTTATTGTCCTGCATTTTTACATCTTTCCATTTCTTTTTTACATTTTCATCTTTGATCACAAAGTCCCCTGTACTTATAATTTCTATGTTTACCATCACATACCTTAATATATAAATATATATATTTTTTTTCTTCTTCTAAAGTTTCTCCTTCACTTATTTCACCCTCTCCCCCAGCATCCCATTGTCCTTCCTCATGTATGTTTTCTTCCCTTTCTCTTCTTTTTAATTATTTATAGTTTGCTTTTGAAAATCCATCCAAAAGTGTCCCTTTTTTACATGACCTGCATTTAGGCACGCACCTTCTTGCTATATCTCCTTTCTCAGCACATTGGTTATATTTTACCTTGTCACACATTAATTAAATAAGAAAAATCCCCACAAAAGAAACATTACTTAGGCTGGCCAGCATATCATAATACCCCTCTATAACCAGAAACAAAAATAACAATTTCAGGTATTTAATCATGTTTTTTTTTAACATTTCAAAACAGGTTCCAAACTCCACCCTCCATCACATATGTTTCACTTGTCTCTAACTTTTACAATGTTATCAAAAATTTTACATGGGCCCCGCATGCATTTTTTAACATCATCTTCTCCCAGTTCATTGGTTATAAACTGGAAAGTAGCATTCTTTTTAACATATAGTATACAGCTTTACAAGCTCCTGCCTGGTGCCCTGCAAAGTTCTACAGCAGCAGAGAGACAAAAGAGAGACTTTGGAGTGATTAAGTATAATTTTTCTGCATTTTCTTGCTGCCTTTAGCTAATTCCACCTAAAACGCCAATTTTCTAGCATTGTTGTGATTTAAAAAGCTTGTTTCAGCTACATTTTGTACTTATTTTACTGCCTGAACTTTAACAAAGTCTTTTTTGTATTTAAATGACCTGTTTAACTGTTGTAGGCTACACACTCAAGTGTGATTGTCATTTGTGTGCATTTAAAGTGTTTTTTTGATTGTATCTGCTTTATTTTCTGAAAAAAACCCAAAGAAACAAAAAGAAAATACTTGTTTTCCCGCCTTTCTAAGCTAGTATAGTCCAGTTTTCAGGTTAGTGCTAAATTCAGGGCTGTGTTGCAAGTTTCTGTGTTGCCCCCATACTTACTGATAGAGAATCAGTTCAAGTTTTCAGGTTCACTAGATTTCCTAAGAGTGGTTTCAGCCCAGAAATTAGCAGTTTATTGGCCATTTTGGGCTAATTTCTATCCCTTTCATTTCCCTGCTATAAAACCCGCATTTGCAAGGTTTTTGCACTAGTATACAGCTCAACAAGCTCCTGCCTGTTGCCCTGCAAAATTCTACTGCAGCAGAGAGACAAAAGAGAGACTTTGAAGTGATTAAGTATAATTTTTCTGCATTTTCTTGCTGCCTTTAGCTAATTCCACCTAAAACACAGATTTTCTAGAGTTTCTGTGATTTAAAAAGCTTGTTTCAGCTACATATTCTACTTATTTTGCTGCCTGCACTTTAACAAAGTCATTTTTGTGTTTAAATTACCTGTTTAACTATTGTAGGCTACACACTCAAGTGCGATAGCTATTTCTGTGCATTTAAAGTGTTTTTCCCGTTGTATCTGCTTTATTTTCTGAAAAAAGACATATATATATATATATATATATATATATATATATATATATATATATACTTGTTTTCCTGCCTTTCTAAGCTAGTATAGTCCAGTTTTCAGGTTAGTGCTGAATTCAGGGCTGTGTTACAAGTTTCTGTGTTCGCCCATAACCTTACTTGGATAGAAGGAAGTTTCTCTGTTCACTGTGAGAGAGAGAGAGTTTTAAGCAGCCTATCTGTCCCTGGAGGAGTGGTTTCAGCCCAGAAATTAGCAGTTTAGTGGCCATTTTGGGCTAATTTCTATCTCTTTCATTTCCCTGCTATAAAACCCGCATTTGCGAGGTTTTTGCACTAGTATACAGCTCAGCAAGCTCCTGCCTGGTGCCCTGCAGAGTTCTACAGCAGCAGAGAGACAAAAGAGAGACTTTAAAGTGATTAAGTATAATTTTTCTGCATTTTCTTGCTGCCTTTAGCTAATTCCACCTAAAACACCAATTTTCTAGAGTTTCTGTGATTTAAAAAGCTTGTTTCAGATACATATTGTACTTATTTTACTGCCTGCACTTTAACAAAGTAATTTTTGTGTTTAAATTACCTGTTTAACTATTGTAGGCACCACACTCAAGTGTGATAGCCATTTCAGTGCATTTTAAGTGTTTTTTTGATTGTATCTGCTTTATTTTCTGAAAAAAAAAAACAATACTTGTTTTCCCGCCTTTCTAAGCTAGTATAGTCCAGTTTTCAGGTTAGTGCTGAATTCAGGGCTGTGTTACAAGTTTCTGTGTTTGCCCATACCTTACTTGGACAGAAGGAAGTTTCTCTGTTCACTGTGAGAGAGGGAGCTTTGAGCAGCCTATCTGTCCCTGGAAGACTGGTTTCAGCCCAGAAATTAGTAGTTTATTGGCCATTTTGGGCTAATTTCTATCTCTTTCATTTCCCTGCTATAAAACCCGCATTTGCGCAGTTTTGCACTCTGGGCAGCGCCAGTTAGCTAGGGTATAACTATTTCCAGCTCCACAAAGTCTACTCTTCAATTTTTCCCTTGGAACTAGGCAAACGTTCAACTTAAGCACTCAAACCATTCACTTCTCATCCCAGCACTTGCTCAAAACTCATAGCAAGCACTAATAAACCTTAGCACTAGACCCCCTATACTGTAGAGAAGGACAAGGCTCTCTATTCAACCTTACCAGCCAATCAGTAAAACAGTTCACTGTACCTATCCAGGCATGTCCAAAGGACAGTTTCAGGCGTACTCTCCGGTCCATCTCGTGAATCTAGGCATTTTGAGGCAATGTTACAACTGCCTCATGTACACAGACAACCCTCTACTCCTTCCACCAAACACTAATACATGCGAGAGATGCAATTATACAGCCAATCTGGAGGCTAAGCTTTCTCAACCCAAGACTGGACCAGGCAGTCAAGAGGAGAAGGGAATTACTTGCATCACACCACCAGTCTACATAGACCTATGAAACCAGCACTGGCAAAAAACACACATAAATACATGAAAACATACTCGGAGGCTCTAAATAAAAATCTGCAAAAGCAACAGAGACCTCCAAAGCAGACATCCAAGCAACTTCCACCCCCCAACACAAACCATGAAACACATACTTCACAAAACCAGTTTGCCATGCAATCACAGCCCTTAAGGCAAAATGACATACCCAACACACTTGTAATATGTGACTTTACAGTCAGGCACACTGATGTCCCACTCACTAGGCTGAACAAGGAGAAGGTAACTATTAGCTGCCTGTCAGGTGCCAGGATCCGCCACATAACACAAGCACTCAGGTCACTCCAGAACAAGTACAAATATGACTCTGTCATTCTCCATGTTGGTGTGAATGACCTGAGCTGTACCTCCCTGGACTACATGAAAAGAGACATGGAGGAGCTCTCTGATCACGTAGCCCAGGCCGGTATGATCCTGACCCCGAGTAGCATCCTGCCATCACCAAGAATGATACCACGGTATGGAGAAAAAATTATCAGTTTCAACAATTGGATAAGCTTCTGGTGTCATTCAAAGGGGATCCACTGTCTGTTTGCCTGGGATGACATGCTCAACAAGCCACTCTGCTTCGCTAGAGACAACTTGCACCTGTCAACCTTAGGCTTTCGAATATTGGCCAATGCTCTTGCCACCCCCATAGTGCCTTTTTTAGGCAAGGCTCAAAAGACAAACCCACTGCCGTAAATAGCACAAGTAACAAAAAACCAAGGGTAATGCTACTCAATGCCAGAAGTCTGAACCTCAAAATGCATGCACTCGAGGCACTCCTCAGTATGGAGAAAATTGATATATGTGCAGTAACAGAAACCTGGTTTAAGGCTCCAGAGAGCACCCCAGCACTACCAGGCTACAACTCATACCATACATTTCGCCACAAAACCCAGACCGAAATACAAAAGGCAGGAGAGTATCCATATTTATCAAGGATACCCACACCTCCAGGTTAGTCGCACAGCACGATGCTTCAGAGATCATCCACATGCAACTAACAATGGGCAAAACTGCTATTCAAATTATAGCTTGCTACAGATTAGCCACCATGTCCCAGGACCCCTACTCCGCATTCCTGGAAACACTGGGAAACATAAAGGTCCTACCAAACACCCTGATATTGGGTGATTTCAATTACCCAAATGTTAACTGGGAGAACTACTCAAGTACAAACTCCCTTGCCCAACATTTCCTAGAATTTATAAACTCAAATACGCTGGCTCAGTTGATCTACCTACCAGAGGTGACAACATATTGGACCTGGTCATCACCAACATGGGCGACTGGTGTTCCACACCGGAGGTGAACCCTCGCTGGTTAGATGTGACCATAAACTAATCACTCTGAATATCCACATTCCGCCACCACATCTGGTCAAAGAAACCGCCATGAAAAACTTTTCAAAAGCAGACTTTACGTTACTTAAGACCGAGGTGGGAAGTTTCAAAGCCCCCATGCTAAAAGATAATGCTGTCCAAGCTGCAAAATCCTTTACTAATGCACTCTGTGGGAACCTACAAGAATGCATGGATCATGCTGTCCCAAACGAAACCAAGACTCACTCCTCAAAGAAAAGGAAACCAGTCTGGTGGACCCCTGCCATAAACAAGCTATACAATAGAAGGAGGAAACTAGTACAGAAAAGAGTAAAATCCCAAGAAGGGAAGACATCCCTGATCAGTATCAGCAAGAAACTACGTTCCCTCATAAAATCATCCAAGGCTCGCTTCAAAAGAAACATTGCCATGGACTCCAAAGATAACCACAAGGCATTCTTTAGCTATGTCAAAAATCTAAGTGGCAATTCTCAGATCTGCACAGAGTTAGTGCAGAAAGGTACAAAATACACTGAACCAACCAATATAGCCAACATCCTCACAGACAGGTTCAGTGCAAACTTCATCCCCCTCTCACCCCCAAAAGGGCCCATAACTATACCAGAAGAATGTAGTGCCCCTGAAATCACAAACTCTCAGGTTAAAACAGCCCTCTCCAAAGCCAAAAACACAGCATCAATAGAACTGGATGGTGTCCCAGGCTGTGTCCTATGTGAGCTCAAAGATGAACTAACCCCTCACCTAAACCCACTGTTTAAACTCAGTCTCTCCACAGGCTACATGCCCACAGAGTGGTGCACAGCAATGGTTATTCCGCTCCACAAAGGTGGAGCCACAACGGACCCAGGGAACTACCACCCTATAAGCCTGATTAGCTTGGTCTGCAAAGCTATGGAGCACATCATCATGGATCTTTAACAGAGGCATTGGGAACCTCCAAACACTGAACCCTACCCAGTTCAGCTTTGTTAAGGGCAGGTCATGCCTCCTAAACCTGGTGGACTTCTTTGAGACAGTTACCAAGGCTATAGATGAGGGAAAAGTGGTCCACACAGCCTACTTAGACCTCGCAAAGGCCTTCAACACCATTCCCCACTCAGGTATTATAGACAAGCTCACCAGCCTGAACATAAACCCCTATATCATGAGATGAGATGCCAACTGGCTCATGGACAGGACCCACATTGTAAGAGTTGCGGGAGCTAGGTCTGACTCTAAACCGGTTACAAGTGGCATTCCCCAGGGCTCAGTCCTAGGACCCCTCCTGTTTGGCATATACTTCAAGTTCTCAGAGATACAGGCAAGCACAGGAGGACTATGGCTGACCAAGTTCGCAGATTACTGCAAACTAGGGGCTATAACTGACTCTCCGGCTGACACAGACATCCTCCAAAAGGGTCTCACTGAGACAGATACCTGGTGTCAAAACCATGGCCTCAAGCTAAGTGCATAGTTATCCCCTTTGGAAAAAACAAAGTACCCACAAACTACCACGTAGGTGGTAGCCCCCTAAATACGAAAGATGTAATAAGGGATCTGGGGACCCAAGTAGATAGTAACCTCTCCTTTGATAATCACATTGCCAAAGTGGTTGGAATATCCTTCTATGTGTCCCACCTAATCACAAAAGGGTTTGCATCCAGATTGAAAGAGGTCATTGGGCCCCTCTATGCATCACTCATCAGACCCATCATAGAGTACAATGCTCCATTTGTGATGTACCTTACAAGATACCTGCAACAACTGGAAAGACCACAGAAGTACCTCACCAAGAGGATCACTGGCCTCAAGCAGATGCTCTATGCAGCTCGACTGAAGAAACTCCAGCTATACTCAGTTGCATACCACCTACTCAGAGGTGATCGCTGCCTGACATACAAGGCCATGTCCAACCCAGAATTGATGGACATGCTCCACCTAAAGAAAACCATATCCCCTCGAGCCACACGCTCTAGGGATCTAAACCTCACCACAACAATAAATAGGACGTGCTGGAGGGATAGAGTCTTGTCCCAGAGACTTTGCATGCTCTGGAACAAGATTCCAATCTATGTTAGGCAGAGCTCCTTGCTAACCCTCTTCAAGAGAAACCTTGACGAGTGGATGGGAAACAGAAAGTTTCCCCCAGGGATCACTTCAATGGCTCTGCTGGACAGAGCCACAGGGAACTAATCTAAGGGGCGGCGAAAGCCAACACATTCCGGCTAGGCTTATAAATGCCTTCGGGCAGATAGCCTAGTACCTACCTATGAACATATGAACCTATTTAAGTTACTGACAGAAAACAAATAATTGTCCCACAGATAAATGTCCTTCTATTTGTTATACTGTTCCAGAAATGTTGTCATCAGTCCATCAGTTTCAAATGTTAAGTTACAAAATTTCTCTGCCGCAATGTGTATAAAAGACCAAATTTCCTGAGCTTTAAAACTCAGAACAGTTAATAACTTGCCCCTGATATAACATCTGTCTATTACTGTGTCATTGTTTATTTTTATTCTCACAATTAGTCTTCTCCTTTTTTGCCTGATGTCACTGCTGCATATGTTTCAGTTACTGCATTATCCGCTGCTAAAAAAACAAGAGTCCTCCAAAGTTTGTTGCTGCTTTCCTCTTTTGTTTTCAGTCACTGCTGCATAAGTTTCAATTTCTACAGTCTCTGTTGCTACATCACCTGTTTCCTTTTCAACATTACCAACCTCAGCACTTCTGAAAAATGTATCTGCCATATCATCCCATGAAAGAGCAGAACTGTCACTTTGATTGTCCTGTTCAGTATTTTTTAGCAGAACATCATGTCCAAGCCCTCCTGACACCATTTCTGTTATCTGCACCACTTTGACAGACTCACCTACTTCTCTCTCCATGGAGACAGATAAACACTGCTCATTTGTAACATCCACCACACAGGAATCCATATCAAACTAATTTTCTTCAAACTCTCCGTAGCCTTACACTCCTCCTCCATGCTGCTGCTTGCCTTAGGCCTCTTTCCTGCTGCTGTAGGAGCCCTGCAGTACCATCTAGCAGCTTAAAAGAGTAGGGGGAGTTTTGGCCAAATGTCCTGTAGTAGTATAAATACCACCTAGGGTCTCCCTTGAAAAGAGGCTACTAGCCTCGTGGGACTAATCCAGTTAACAAAAGATAAATAAATAAGTAAATATTATGTAGCAGCTGCACTGTATTAGTAACTTTGTACTACTTAGCAGATGTGCTGTAGTTAGTAATTTTGTATTACTTAGCAGATGTTCTGTACTTAGTAACATTATTAATTTGCAGATGCTCTATATTAGTAACTTCGTACTACTTAGCAGATGTGCTGTAGTTAGTAACTAAGTATTACTTATCAGATGCTCTATACCTAGCATTAATTAGCAGATGCACTGTAGTTAGTAATTTAGTATTACTTAGCAGATGCTCTGTACCTAGTGTTAATTAGCAGATGTTCTATAGTTAGTAACTTTGTACTATTTAGCAGTTGTACTACAGTATGAAGCTTCCCACATCAGTGAGATAATAATTGGTTCTTAATGCAAGAAGTCACACTACAGTGGAGATCATAGATGTCAGAAAATGATTACAGGTTGTGAAGGCTTTTGGGACATCCCTGGACCTTTTTGACTTTTCTGACTATATAGGCTATCCTTACTGTGTTGCCTATTTTTGTCTGATAAGTTGCTGTACTATTTTTCTATTTTCACCACTTTGCTCATGAAATTTACTTTATTTGGTCATCTGTTTGGCTTTGTTCATGTTGGTTATTTAATTTACTGGCCTGGTTGGCTTACTTTGTGCTACATTTTTTCATTTGGTAATTTGTCTGGCTTTATTTTTGCAACTTATTTAATTTGGCGGGCTAAATTTATTATTTATTTCTCTCAGCTGTTGTACTGGCTAGCTTTATTTATACTGCATCTTTTACTTTTTTTCAAGATGATGTCCAGTATTGGATTTACCATCAGTTAAATTATCTCATTAAGGGTGACCTGGAATAGCCACTTGTATTTGCTGTGTATATTCTTTAATGCATTCAATGTATTGTTATATATTTTGGCCCTGCGATATCTCTGCATTTATGTTCGCATGTAACTAAATGTTTGCCTGGTGGCTACAGTTGTAGATGAAAAGGGTTCTATGGCCAGTCTGTCTATCCAGTATCCAGTGATAAGCAAACTATGGAATAAATAAATACGATTATGTGGTTACTCTTAAAAATAGGTCAGCAAATTTATAAACACAGTGCAGAATCCTGTAAATGGATTTTGTGCAGCATGTTATACACGCAGTCTATAAGTTTGTTGATTCATAAAAAGAAATTGCCTTACAGTATGCACACAGAACCCCATATGAAGTGCTGTGGATATGGACCCCACTCTATAAAATTCCTGTAAACACATTCAAATGCAAGGATGATTTAATCAGCATCCAATTCTCTTAATATATATATATATATATATATATATATATATATATATATATATATATATATATATATATATTTTTTTTTTTATTTTCCTTCTCTTGTTCATTAAACAATGTCTGCTGCTTCAATAGAATTTTAGAGTTTGAGTAAAGACAATCTCCTACACTACAGAAGCAAAGAATGTTCATATTGATCAAATTTGCATTGGCAAAGCATGGGGTGAATTCTGGTGCCCTGATGTCAAAAGATGAGGAGAATATTGCCATACATTTAAGTGGAAAAGGACTTAACAACGAAGTACTTCAGAAAAAGATTTTACTTACTTTATTTGACATTAAGGGGGTGGGTTTGGTATAATCTGGGGGGTGAGTTTAGTATAATGGTTAAGGTCTTTACCTCATAGACACAAAATGCAGAGTTTGATTCTGATCTTGGGTTGTTGGCTAGACTTAAAATTGCTTTTCATGACAGTTAGCCTAGTATTCACCTATTTGTTTACCAGTAAAGTCCGACTGGGATAATATTCCATTTTCAGCAAAGGGCCTTGGAGAAAAGCTCCACGTTGGCATAATACGGTTACAGTTAAATAACAAATCTATTACAAAACTTAATACAGATGAACAACATGTTAAATAAAAAAAAATACAATTTTCGATCATACAGTGTGAAGATGAAAAGCAGGTGCATCATTAACCAGAACACTTGAAAATAATAGAAATAAATGCCACGGAGGGTCCACAAATGGTTTAAAAGCAGTTTAATACTGTTACCATAAAACATTAAGCACTTTCATCTCCCAAACAAGACTTCATCAGAATAATTACAAATTAACACAGAAGCATTATATAGTAACTAAGAATAATTTTCATTGGCTGCAGTTAATACATTAATTACACCAGTTCTATATGTATTTCTTCTCGTAAAGAGAACAATTTGAGTACAATGCCCCGTTTGGCATGTAACTCACTAAACACCTGCAACAACTGGAGAGGCCACAAAAGTACCTCACAAAGAGGATCCTAGGCCTTAAACATTTGTCCTATATGGACAGACTCAAAAAAAACAGTTATTCTCTGTCTCATATTGCCTACTTAGAGGTGATCTCTGCTTGACTTACAAAGCCATGTCTGACCCAGCTCTGTTAGAAATGCTACATCTAAAGAAATCCCAATCCCTCCACACCACATGCTCCGGAGACCTCAACCTCATTACCACAATCAACAGAACATGCTGGAAGGACAGGTTCATAACCCAGAGACTGCACATGCTATGGAATAGACTTCCCATATGTGTCAAGCAGAGCACCTCATTGGCCCTCTTCAAGAGAAATCTTGATGGGTGGTTGGGAGATAGAAAATTCACCGAAGGGATCACTCCAGTGGCTCTACTTGACAGAGACACTGGGAACTAAGGTCGAGTGGCATGATGCCAGGGTAATCCTATGGGCTAGGCTTGTAAAAGCTCCAGGGCCATTAGCCTAGTACACACCTATGAACCTATAAAGAAACAGGGTATATCAAACAGAGAGTACATGCGAAACTGGATACAACAAAGCACACACATAACTTGTGTGTGTGTGTGTGTGTGTGTGTGTGTGTGTGTGTGTGTGTGTGTGTATATATATATATATATATATATATATATATATATATATATATATATATATATGAGCATATATACCAAAAAAGTTTTGATTAAAAAAATGTTAATAATAATGGCAGAAACTCCAGGCCTTATAAATTTGGAGTGAATCCCATCTGGGATAAGGGCACAGCAGTCTTTTCCATTGAGTGGTGTATTTTTCAAGAGGTCAAACTAACAGGGGTCAAGCACATTAATGCTAGGGCAATTACTGTTGTGGCCTTACTAGGACAATTACTACTTCATGGACTCAAGATATTTGGACATAGTGCAGAGTTTATGCCATCCTTCTTTAACAAAGTGTCATGTTTCTGGAAATGGTCACAGAACATTTGAGCTACTTGGAATGATAGGGCCATCAAAAAAAGGTACTGGACACTTCACTGTTCCAGGGACAATGTTACTAGTCACTCCTTACAGAACTTTCCAGTAATGGCTGTAGTTTGTAGGAGTGAGAGACAGTGTTAATGATCAGCAGTTCTGTCTGCCAATTATTCCAAACATTCCCACAAAGTACGATTAGACTGAGTCCAGTCTAAATAATACTGCTTCTAGCACAATCCCTGCTTCTCATGAAAAATTATATTTTCTGGATTATCCATAGCTGAGTCGTGAATTTTACTTTTTAAGTTTATAGACATGCAAATGTAACTAATTTGCATACGGAGTAAAACTTTCGTATAGTATGATCAATCAATAATATGGGCTCTTTAAAGTCTGGTCAATATTGTGGAGGTCAACTATATATGTACCAACCATTTGGAGTTTTATAGAAGATAAAGTGATAAATCTATGTCACTTGCAGAGATTACTATGTCTCCATATGGCAGTTATTTCTGATAAGAGTCACTGTTAGTCTCCAATATCCCCCAAAATGAAGACATTTTGTCAGGATCTGAACATGGTGTCCATTTCATAATACTGCACCTCCCTGATTTAGTATCCTCGCAACTAGTAAGCCATAGAATTTGAAAAGAAAAACTATATACAAAGAGATGTTAGCATGGCTTATAGAACTATCATGGTTCAGTCAGTCAGTGTTAAGAGTTTCTC
The DNA here is from genome assembly GCF_019279795.1 of Protopterus annectens. Taxonomy (NCBI): domain Eukaryota; kingdom Metazoa; phylum Chordata; order Ceratodontiformes; family Protopteridae; genus Protopterus; species Protopterus annectens. The sequence goes on along the minus strand of NC_056732.1, from coordinate 1,835,768,409 downwards.
AAGTTCAGTATTTCACTATTGCTATTGATCAAGACCCAGCTGATGATATCATCAACCACAGTAAAGCTTGTCCTGTGAGAAAATGTACAGACAAAAACTTTTAATGTTTTAACTTATCCAGTATGCAGTGCAGTAATGAGTAATTCCCATCCAAATATTGTGGAATATTCTGTAGATCAATGTGCTTTTGAAAATGTGCTTATTCAGAATAACAATTTACTTTGCCCCTTTTTATTCTATCCTGTTGCTGCCCTGTCCTGCTGAGGGAAAAAGTGACGGTTACATGTTCTTCATCCAGACCAACCCCTACATGTTCTTCACCCAGACCAACCCCCTATCTGTTCTTCACTCAAACCAACCCCCTACCTGTTCTTCACCCAGACCAACCCCTACCTGTTCTTCACTCAGACCAACCAGTCTTTCTAATGCCTGACAGGGAGAAAAAGTGAAGACAGATGGTATTACAGTATAAAAAAATGGATGAATTATGGTCCTACTTGGGGCAAATTGATGATGGTGACAATATGAGCAATAAGTGGAGACACGTCCAGGCTGTACATGGGCAGGGGGGACTTAATGTGAAATGTACATGTCAGAAAGGCTTAACCAGATGTTTAAGTTAGGGATAATATGGTCCTTAACCAACTGAAGCATTCTAGCTCCACTGAACACCCTACCTCAACCATGGGACAAAGCTCTCTATTTATTTTTATTTATTTATTTTACATTTATTTATTTTACATTTGTTGACCGGGATTGTCCAACTGAGCTGAAGAGCCCTTTTTCAGCGGAGGCTCAGGGAGAAAAGCTCCAACATAGTATACAATTTTCATTATAAATTAGCATTAAACAGCTATGTTACAGGATTATTACAAGGCATTAAGTAGCAATACAATCCGCGGTGGTGGTGCTGCGGTAGCGTTGTTGCCTCATAGTAAGACGCTGTCTGGTTCGATTCTCAGCTAGAATGTTTTCTGCGTGGAGACATGTGTGAATGGGTGTACCTTCGTTGAAGGTTGTGCGTCAGGGCTGGCAACTCGGTACGTAAAAATCTACTGCCAATCATTAGCGGACCGGAGTTCCGCTGTGGCGACCCCTAACCGGGAAAAGCCGAAAGACACAGCAGATTAAGTAGCAATACAATGTTATACAGTGTCAATAATCAGGAGTATAGCAAAACTATTTTAAGATGTATAAAAAGAAATATGTCATTAAGATGAATATAGTTTTTGGGGTAAATGGTTACAAAAACTCAGTTTTCTCATAATGTAGTTGCATGAAGGCAAGACAATTACAATAGAATATTTCTCTGAGGCGATTTGCTTAATAGATTTTAGAAGACAATAGAAAAAGTAGTCAAGTAAGATTAGAGAGAGCTAGTGAGAAGAGTGAGTTAACAGCAGAAAGTAGATTAAGGTATGAGAAGTAGGGGATGTTTAAGGAGGGAGAGTGCAGTGGCAGGACCAATGACTTTTAAAGTGCTCTTTGGTGGCTGTCTTAAATTGTTTATGGTGTGTAAGGGTCCTGATTTATAGTGGGTGCCTATTCCAGGCAATAGTGGGGTGATAGCTGTACATTTTGTATCCAGATGTAGACTTGGGTTTGTAGATTTGTAGTAGGTCTTGGTTAGAGCTTCAGAGGGGACTGGAGGGAGAATAATAGGAGATGAGAAGGGATAATGCTGGGCAGTAGGAAGGCTGGTATAGGATAGAATGGATGATCTGGAGCTGAGAGAGAAGAAGCTGGTGGGGTAATTCAAGCCAGTTTAGGTGTTTTAGAGAGAGGCAGCAATGGGATTTCTAGGTTTGTTGGGCAGCAAATCTAGTTACCTTGTTGTAGGTAGATTTGAGTTTGGTCAGGAGTGCTGAGTTAAGATTTGTGATAATGTGAGAATTGCACATTAGACTGGGTAGAAGGTACGTGAGAGAGAGTAATCTTGGCTTCGGAGGTAAGGAATTTCTTGTTACAGTAAAGAAGCCCTAGTTCTGAATGAGTCTTTTTGATACAGTTATTAACATGTAAGTCAAATTTAAGCTGATCATCGATGGTTACGCCTAAGAGCTTAGTGCTGGATTCTACCTGAAGGGGAGTGTTATTAAGGGACTGTATGGAGAAGGAGGGTTTAATATTGTTGAACTTTTTAGGTAGGAAGAGTAACAGCTTTGTTTTTTAGGGTTAAGGATGAGCTGGTTGTCAGAGAGCCATGTTTTAACTAAGTTCAAAGGTCCCTGAGTAGCTGAGAAGAGCTTAGAGGGAGAGTTGGCTGGGGTGATGACTGTGATGATGACATTTACATTTACGTTTCCGTTGTCTGCTTTGGATAGTGATTGAAAGGAAGAGAAAATGGATACAATAGACAGAAACGAGGTTCCTTCAACTGGTAGCTTGGCACACTCTTTGTGATATGGTGAGGAACTTAGAAAGCCAGCAGAATTTCCAAAATCATTTGAGGTAGTTTGAGCATCTAGTTAGGATGCCTTCTGGATACCTACCATGGGGGGGTTTACAAGGCACATATCACTGTGATGTAGCCCTATGGCCAAGGACACACACGGGAAGAATTATATTTCTCAGCTTGTTTGCAAACACTAGTGATTCCACAGGATGACCTGGAGACTGCTGCTGCTGTGAATAATGTCTTCTCTACCATCTGTTCTGCCAGATTTAGCTTGCTATTATACTTACCATCATCACCAAGACAAACCGTTTAGAAAATGGATAGATAAAAGGACAACTGACTGGCTGGCTGGATGGATTGGAACATGTATAATTAAAGAATATTTACTAGTACATTTCAATGTATATCAAAAAATAGTATTGATGACGATATGATGCATTACTGACAGTTATAGCTATAGTGACATCCAGAAAAGTGATGGTGATACTTGGGGTCCGTTGTTTCAAAGGTAATATTGCAGTTCTAGCTAGTTAATGTGTACATCTGAGAAACATATAATAAAACATACAGTAACAAGTGATGGATGTACTGCTAATGTTGTGGTTGTTTTGTCTGCCCAAGGTTAAAAGTAAAGGCTGAGAAAACGAGGCAGGTGATTGCTGCAGCAAATGCAGATACGTGTTTGCATCATTGCTACTCCAGAAGCCGTAAGTTAAAGTCAGTTGTACAGGATCAGTGAATGCATGTATTAAGCATCAATAGTGTGAGACTGGTGTGGGAATTGAGAAAAAAGGGAAAATAGTGGAACAGGTTAACAGCTTCAGGTATTGGAGGGGTGTGGGGAAGGGAAGTCTGAATGAGGAGGTAAAGGCTATCATCAGAGGGGCTGCTGCCAACTGACAGCTTGTCAGGTGTAGTCTGTGGCAGAAGAATGCCAACGAAGCTGAAGTGTGTGGTGTACAAAACAGTGGTGTGACCAGTACTACTGTATGGTAGAGAAACCTGGGCAGTAAAGGCACAGCAGATGAGGAGGCTAGAGGTGATGGAGATGAAGTGCCTGAGATGGGTGGTAGGATGCACACTATGAGACAGACTAAGAAATGAGGACATAAGAGCAGAAGGCAATGTAGCTCCAATTGCAGAAAAGGTCAGAGAACAAATTATGGTGGTTCTGGCACATGTGCAGAAAAGCAGAAGACAATCTGGTGAGGAAGATTTGGGACAGACAGGAAGAAGGTAAGAGGAAGCAAGGATGTCCAGCAAAGAGGTAGACGGATTGTATGAGAGAAGACTGCAACTGTCAGGCATAAGTGTTGAAGAGGGTTGAAGAGTGGCACTGAATAGGGATACTTATTCACACAATACCCTGACCCCATGTAGAAAATGGGAAAAGGGGGGTAATGATGATGATGATGTGGAAATGCATATCAGACCCCACAGATCTCACACATTCTAATCAAAAGGCATAAGTCTTTACCACACAGCTGCAAAGTACAAGGCTTGATCCTCAGCTCATGATATTGGCAAGTTTTACAATAATATGCTGACTGATACCTTAGTCTTTGTATTGTAGATTAGTTCAACTGGTTAATCAATGCACCAGTATTGTATGAAACTGAGTGACTGTGGGTTCAAAACTGACAAAAGCATTGCTTATCAACTTGCATATCCATTAATATATTTGCATTAATTCAACTAGTATGATACTGTAGTATTGTTGAGTGCCACATTACTAAAACATATACTCATCTTTACAGCATGGCTGGGATAATGGTAAAGGTATTTTACCTCATAGACTCAAGGTACAGGGTTTGATTCTCCCCACTGAAACAGAAATTGGGTAAACTTAAAATAGCCCATAAGAGCAGCCGGCCTAGTACTTTCCTGTGAACCATAGTACCTGTCCTTCATTTTTTACAGCTGTTCATTAAGGAAGTAGAGTTCCCCAACCCTTATTTTTCCCCTGCATTTTGTAAATAAGCATCACTTAGTTTAAGACTTGGAAAATTAAATCAAAATAAACCTCATTTTGCAAAATGTATTAAAAATGACTGCAGAGCTTTAAAATGCAAGATAGTACAGAGGTGCTTAAAATACATGTCACAGAGCAGGAGATGTAAAGAAAACAAAAATAGATGAAATCTGTTTTGCTGTATAAAGTATCACATTGCATACCTTTTAACCGCTCAGTGAAATAAATCTGGGCAAAGCCAAAAATAATGGAGGAATCTAAGGCCCAAAAATAAGAACATATTTTAAATATTGCTCCTTTAAATTTAGAAAATTGCTAGAATAACAGGTTTTGCATTGTTATATATTTTCTGCAGGATATGGATCTGATACTCAAATATCTGTCAATATTTAGTATTATTTAGTGACTTCAGTCCTCAGTGATTTGCCAGAAAACTACAAATTTATGAGAAGCAGACCAAAAATATGAAGCACAAATCTGGACATTCTGCGAAAATTTGGACAGTTGATAGGTACAGTAAGTAATCCTGCAGTAAAACATTGTGTCCCTGCAGAATAGGGTTAAATCAGTACCTGTCTAGCTTATTAAATATTTATACAAGTTCCTCCTACAGTACTTAATTCCCTGCCTTACGTTATGAATATTAATTAAGTCTTCAGCATGACAGAGGGTCACATTTTAGAGATAGACAGGAAGTGATTGCTAAAAAGAGAGAGAGGGTAAAGAGTTCTTTTTGCAGCAAAAATATAGAAATACTTGGGTTTATCTGTCTATCATTCCTTTGTTTTTTAATTTTCTACCAATACGGGGATCAGCAGCCTGCATTCCTGAACACGCTGGCCAGTGGCTAAAACGGGTGAGCATGAAACTAGAGGTAAGAATTTCTGAGCTGATGGGAATAATTACTTGCTTACTTTCTGTGTGTGTAGTTTAATTTCAAACTCTGAAAAGCACCGAGGCTTGTGTTTACGAATGATGCAGTTTATGTCGCAGGAGGAATGTAGGAACATGGGAGCAGAAACCTACAGGTAAGGGCTTACAATTCATATCTCTCAACTGTCCAGATATTTGCAGAATAATCAGATTGTTGCCTCATATTTTTGGTGTTTGACTTATAAAATGTGTAATCTTCTGGCAAATTGTTGAGGGCTGAATTCACTAAATAACAGACATCTGAGTTTCAGCCTTCATCTCCATCAGAAAATGCTCGTGCACACAAATCATGTTATTGTAGCAACTTCTTAAGTTTAGAAGAGCAATAATCAAAATTTGCCACTGATTTTGGCCCTTTTTGTTCCACATGATTTTGGCTTTCTCCAGATTTCTTGCACTAAACGTTTGGGGGTATATATGTAGTTCTGATGGCAAACAGATAAATTGTCTGTTTTGTCTGTCCTATTTGTGTAGCTAGTTTCTTTAAGCTGGCCTGTCTCTGTGGCATTCCGTTTAGACCAGGCTTTCTTGAATGGCTCCTTCTGTGTCCTTACAATCTGGTATCTGCTCATACAACCTGCTCTGTTCATCCACTACTCTTTTTATGAAAAATACTTTGTAATGTAAACATGTAGACTGTTGTATTGAAAGACTACAGGGGATATTTCATAATGCTGTGATGTGGAAGGAAATAATTAAATATTTGTTGATTTTTTTTTAAAGTGCTGGGAGAATAGTCTTAAAAATGTTTCTGCCTATGTTCAATGTTTAACACGCTGTTCTTTTTCTTTTGTTTACATTCCTTTTGAGAATCTTGATTTCTAAAATATCCATTCTACTTTGGTTGAGTGATGTTTATCTTCATCTAGTATGTTTGAAAGACATATTTAGTACTGAAACTATGACCAATGAAGGCGCTTCAAAAAAAGTACTTTCTAATGTCTAGGTTGAACTTTGTTCTCTTAAAGTAGTGGTTGTAACACCATTTCCCTCTTTAGTTGTGTAAGATGTCAGTGTCCCTCGGGTGCCTTGTGCACCCATATAATGCCTCCCTTCTCATCTGTCATAAACTGTGAATAAATAGAGTTGCTCTAATGTCTCCTCATACCTTTTGTCCTCCATTTCTCTTATTATTCTGGTAGCTTCTTTCTAGCCTGATGACCTTGGCAGTCTTGCTATTATATGAAAACTAGACCTGAGCACAATGCTTTAGGTGGGGCCTGACCAGAGATCTGTAGAGGGGAAGTATAACCTCTTTAATTCCTAGAATCGGCTTCCTTATGTCAATAACCCAGAATCATATTGGGCTTGGCAACAGTTTTGTCAGACTTTTCCCTATAGTCTGATGACTACACTCCTTCATTTTTGATATGGAAATGCAGCTCTAACCCCTCAAAAACCTCATAATTATTTATTTATTTACATTTGTTTACCGGGAAATTCCGACTGGACACAGGTCCTTTTTCAGTGGAGGCCTGGGGAGAAAAGCTCCACAGAAAGACACGGTAGATGGTAAACAATAACAATCAAGGTAGAAGTGATCATGACATGGAGAAATACAGGAGCAACTTTGAAACAATTGAGTAGTAAGATGTAAATTACAAACATTGAGAAATAAGAAGTAAAACACAGAGCTACAAATTTTCCAAACAGTAACTAGATAACAATAATAACAGACTAAATGAATAAATGACAGACTGCTGTCCCCCCATTAAGCACCTCAGAATGTAAGATATGCTATGACAGACTGCTGTTCCTCCCCATTAAGCACCTCAGAATGTAGGATATGCAATGACAGACTGCTGTCCCCACCATTAAGCACCTCAGAATGTAGGATATGCTATGACAGACTGCTGTCCCCCCCATTAAGCACCTCAGAATGTAAGATATGCTATGATAGACCGCTGTCCACACCATTAACACCTCAGAATGTAGGATATGCAATGACAGACTGCTGCCCCCCCCATTAAGCACCTCAGAATGTAGGATATGCTATGACAGACTGTTGTTCCTTCCCATTAAGCACCTCAGAATGTAGGATAAGCTATGACAGACTGCTGTCCCCACCATTAAGCACCTCAGAATGTAGGATATGCTATGACAGACTGCTGTTCCCCCCATTAAGCACTTCAGAATGTAGGATATGCTATGACAGACTGCTGTTCCCCCCATTAAGCACCTCAGAATGTAGGATATGCTATGACAGACTGCTGTTCCCCCCATTAAGCACCTCAGAATGTAGGATATGCTATGACAGACTGCTGTCTTGTTCCTCCCCATTAAGCACCTCAGAATGTATGATATGCTATGACAGACTGCTGTCCCCACCATTAAGCACCTCAGAATGTATGATATGCTATGACAGACTGCTGCCCCCCCCATTAAGCACCTCAGAATGTATGATATGCTATGACAGACTGCGGTCCCCACCATTAAGCACTTCAGAATGTAAGATATGCTATGACAGACTGCTGTCCCCACCATTAAGCACTTCAGAATGTAAGATATGCTATGACAGACTGCTGTTCCTCCCCATTAAGCACTTCAGAATGTAGGATATGCTATGACAGACTGCTGTCCCTCCCCATTAAGCACCTCAGAATGTAAGATATGCTATGACAGACTGCTGTTCCTCCCCATTAAGCACCTCAGAATGTAGGATATGCTATGACAGACTGCTGTTCCTCCCCATTAAGCACCTCAGAATGTAGGATATGCTATGACAGACTGCTGTTCCTCCCCATTAAGCACCTCAAAATGTAGGATATGCTATGACAGACTGCTGTTCCTCCCCATTAAGCACCTTAGAATGTAGGATATGCTATGACAGACTGCTGTTCCTCCCCATTAAGCACCTCAGAATGTAAGATATGCTATGACAGACTGCTGTTCCTCCCCATTAAGCACCTCAAAATGTAGGATATGCTATGACAGACTGCTGTTCCTCCCCATTAAGCACCTCAGAATGTAGGATATGCTATGACAGACTGCTATTCCTCCCCATTAAGCACCTCAGAATGTAAGATATGCTATGACAGACTGCTGTTCCTCCCCATTAAGCACCTCAAAATGTAGGATATGCTATGACAGACTGCTGTTCCTCCCCATTAAGCACCTCAGAATGTAGGATATGCTATGACAGACTGCTGTCCTCCCCATTAAGCACCTCAGAATGTATGATATGCTATGACAGACTGCTGTCCCCACCATTAAGCACTTCAGAATGTAGGATATGCTATGACAGACTGCTGTCCCCACCATTAAGCACCTCAGAATGTAGGATATGCTATGACAGACTGCTGTCCCCACCATTAAGCACTTCAGAATGTAGGATATGCTATGACAAACTGCTGTCCCCACCATTAAGCACCTCAGAATGTAGGATATGCTATGACAGACTGCTGTCCCCACCATTAAGCACCTCAGAATGTATGATATGCTATGACAGACTGCTGTCCCCCCATTAAGCACCTCAGAATGTATGATATGCTATGACAGACTGCTGTCCCCACCATTAAGCACTTCAGAATGTAAGATATGCTATGACAGACTGCTGTCCCCACCATTAAGCACTTCAGAATGTAAGATATGCTATGAAAGACTGCTGTTCCTCCCCATTAAGCACTTCAGAATGTAGGATATGCTACTGCTGTCCCTCCCCATTAAGCACCTCAGAATGTAAGATATGCTATGACAGACTGCTGTCCCTCCCCATTAAGCACCTCAGAATGTAAGATATGCTATGACAGACTGCTGTCCCTCCCCATTAAGCACCTCAGAATGTAAGATATGCTATGACAGACTGCTGTTCCTCCCCATTAAGCACCTCAAAATGTCGGATATGCTATGACAGACTGCTGTTCCTCCCCATTAAGCACCTCAGAATGTAGGATATGCTATGACAGACTGCTGTTCCTCCCCATTAAGCACCTCAGAATGTAAGATATGCTACGACAGACTGCTGTTCCTCCCCATTAAGCACCTCAAAATGTAGGATATGCTATGACAGACTGCTGTTCCACCCCATTAAGCACCTCAGAATGTAGGATATGCTATGACAGACTGCTGTTCCCCCAATTAAGCACTTCAGAATGTAGGATATGCTATGACAGACTGCTGTTCCCCCCATTAAGCACTTCAGAATGTAGGATATGCTATGACAGACTGCTGTTCCCCCCATTAAGCACCTCAGAATGTAGGATATGCTATGACAGACTGCTGTCTTGTTCCTCCCCATTAAGCACCTCAGAATGTATGATATGCTATGACAGACTGCTGTCCCCACCATTAAGCACTTCAGAATGTAGGATATGCTATGACAGACTGCTGTCCCCACCATTAAGCACCTCAGAATGTAGGATATGCTATGACATACTGCTGTCCCCACCATTAAGCACTTCAGAATGTAGGATATGCTATGACAGACTGCTGTCCCCACCATTAAGCACCTCAGAATGTAGGATATGCTATGACAGACTGCTGTCCCCACCATTAAGCACCTCAGAATGTATGATATGCTATGACAGACTGCTGTCCCCCCCATTAAGCACCTCAGAATGTATGATATGCTATGACAGACTGCTGTCCCCACCATTAAGCACTTCAGAATGTAAGATATGCTATGACAGACTGCTGTCCCCACCATTAAGCACTTCAGAATGTAAGATATGCTATGACAGAATGCTGTTCCTCCCCATTAAGCACTTCAGAATGTAGGATATGCTATGACAGACTGCTGTCCCTCCCCATTAAGCACTTCAGAATGTAAGATATGCTATGACAGACTGCTGTCCCTCCCCATTAAGCACCTCAGAATGTAAGATATGCTATGACAGACTGCTGTTCCTCCCCATTAAGCACCTCAGAATGTAAGATATGCTATGACAGACTGCTGTTCCTCCCCATTAAGCACCTCAAAATGTTGGATATGCTATGACAGAAAGCTGTTCCTCCCCATTAAGCACCTCAGAATGTAGGATATGCTATGCCAGACTGCTGTTCCTCCCCATTAAGCACCTCAGAATGTAAGATATGCTATGACAGACTGCTGTTCCTCCCCATTAAGCACCTCAAAATGTAGGATATGCTATGACAGACTGCTGTTCCACCCCATTAAGCACCTCAGAATGTAGGATATGCTATGACAGACTGCTATTCCTCCCCATTAAGCACCTCAGAATGTAAGATATGCTATGACAGACTGCTGTTCCTCCCCATTAAGCACCTCAGAATGTAGGATATGCTATGACAGACTGCTGTCCCTACCCATTAAGCACCTCAGAATGTATGATATGCTATGACAGACTGCTGTCCCCACCATTAAGCACTTCAGAATGTAGGATATGCTATGACAGACTGCTGTCCCCACCATTAAGCACCTCAGAATGTAGGATATGCTATGACAGACTGCTGTCCCCACCATTAAGCACTTCAGAATGTAGGATATGCTATGACAAACTGCTGTCCCCACCATTAAGCACCTCAGAATGTAGGATATGCTATGACAGACTGCTGTCCCCACCATTAAGCACCTCAGAATGTATGATATGCTATGACAGACTGCTGTCCCCCCATTAAGCACCTCAGAATGTATGATATGCTATGACAGACTGCTGTCCTCACCATTAAGCACTTCAGAATGTAAGATATGCTATGACAGACTGCTGTCCCCACCATTAAGCACTTCAGAATGTAAGATATGCTATGACAGACTGCTGTTCCTCCCCATTAAGCACTTCAGAATGTAGGATATGCTACTGCTGTCCCTCCCCATTAAGCACCTCAGAATGTAAGATATGCTATGACAGACTGCTGTCCCTCCCCATTAAGCACCTCAGAATGTAAGATATGCTATGACAGACTGCTGTTCCTCCCCATTAAGCACCTCAGAATGTAAGATATGCTATGACAGACTGCTGTTCCTCCCCATTAAGCAGCTCAAAATGTCGGATATGCTATGACAGACTGCTGTTCCTCCCCATTAAGCACCTCAGAATGTAGGATATGCTATGACATACTGCTGTCCCCACCATTAAGCACTTCAGAATGTAGGATATGCTATGACAGACTGCTGTCCCCACCATTAAGCACCTCAGAATGTAGGATATGCTATGACAGACTGCTGTCCCCACCATTAAGCACCTCAGAATGTATGATATGCTATGACAGACTGCTGCCCCCCCCATTAAGCACCTCAGAATGTATGATATGCTATGACAGACTGCGGTCCCCACCATTAAGCACTTCAGAATGTAAGATATGCTATGACAGACTGCTGTCCCCACCATTAAGCACTTCAGAATGTAAGATATGCTATGACAGACTGCTGTTCCTCCCCATTAAGCACTTCAGAATGTAGGATATGCTATGACAGACTGCTGTCCCTCCCCATTAAGCACCTCAGAATGTAAGATATGCTATGACAGACTGCTGTCCCTCCCCATTAAGCACCTCAGAATGTAAGATATGCTATGACAGACTGCTTTTCCTCCCCATTAAGCACCTCAGAATGTAAGATATGCTATGACAGACTGCTGTTCCTCCCCATTAAGCACCTCAAAATGTCGGATATGCTATGACAGAAAGCTGTTCCTCCCCATTAAGCACCTCAGAATGTAGGATATGCTATGCCAGACTGCTGTTCCTCCCCATTAAGCACCTCAGAATGTAAGATATGCTATGACAGACTGCTGTTCCTCCCCATTAAGCACCTCAAAATGTAGGATATGCTATGACAGACTGCTGTTCCACCCCATTAAGCACCTCAGAATGTAGGATATGCTATGACAGACTGCTATTCCTCCCCATTAAGCACCTCAGAATGTAAGATATGCTATGACAGACTGCTGTTCCTCCCCATTAAGCACCTCAAAATGTAGGATATGCTATGACAGACTGCTGTTCCTCCCCATTAAGCACCTCAGAATGTAGGATATGCTATGACAGACTGCTGTCCCTCCCCATTAAGCACCTCAGAATGTATGATATGCTATGACAGACTGCTGTCCCCACCATTAAGCACTTCAGAATGTAGGATATGCTATGACAGACTGCTGTACCCACCATTAAGCACCTCAGAATGTAGGATATGCTATGACAGACTGCTGTCCCCACCATTAAGCACTTCAGAATGTAGGATATGCTATGACAAACTGCTGTCCCCACCATTAAGCACCTCAGAATGTAGGATATGCTATGACAGACTGCTGTCCCCACCATTAAGCACCTCAGAATGTATGATATGCTATGACAGACTGCTGTCCCCCCATTAAGCACCTCAGAATGTATGATATGCTATGACAGACTGCTGTCCCCACCATTAAGCACTTCAGAATGTAAGATATGCTATGACAGACTGCTGTCCCCACCATTAAGCACTTCAGAATGTAAGATATGCTATGAAAGACTGCTGTTCCTCCCCATTAAGCACTTCAGAATGTAGGATATGCTACTGCTGTCCCTCCCCATTAAGCACCTCAGAATGTAAGATATGCTATGACAGACTGCTGTCCCTCCCCATTAAGCACCTCAGAATGTAAGATATGCTATGACAGACTGCTGTCCCTCCCCATTAAGCACCTCAGAATGTAAGATATGCTATGACAGACTGCTGTTCCTCCCCATTAAGCACCTCAAAATGTCGGATATGCTATGACAGACTGCTGTTCCTCCCCATTAAGCACCTCAGAATGTAGGATATGCTATGACAGACTGCTGTTCCTCCCCATTAAGCACCTCAGAATGTAAGATATGCTACGACAGACTGCTGTTCCTCCCCATTAAGCTCCTCAAAATGTAGGATATGCTATGACAGACTGCTGTTCCACCCCATTAAGCACCTCAGAATGTAGGATATGCTATGACAGACTGCTGTTCCCCCAATTAAGCACTTCAGAATGTAGGATATGCTATGACAGACTGCTGTTCCCCCCATTAAGCACTTCAGAATGTAGGATATGCTATGACAGACTGCTGTTCCCCCCATTAAGCACCTCAGAATGTAGGATATGCTATGACAGACTGCTGTCTTGTTCCTCCCCATTAAGCACCTCAGAATGTATGATATGCTATGACAGACTGCTGTCCCCACCATTAAGCACTTCAGAATGTAGGATATGCTATGACAGACTGCTGTCCCCACCATTAAGCACCTCAGAATGTAGGATATGCTATGACATACTGCTGTCCCCACCATTAAGCACTTCAGAATGTAGGATATGCTATGACAGACTGCTGTCCCCACCATTAAGCACCTCAGAATGTAGGATATGCTATGACAGACTGCTGTCCCCACCATTAAGCACCTCAGAATGTATGATATGCTATGACAGACTGCTGTCCCCATTAAGCACCTCAGAATGTATGATATGCTATGACAGACTGCTGTCCCCACCATTAAGCACTTCAGAATGTAAGATATGCTATGACAGACTGCTGTCCCCACCATTAAGCACTTCAGAATGTAAGATATGCTATGACAGAATGCTGTTCCTCCCATTAAGCACTTCAGAATGTAGGATATGCTATGACAGACTGCTGTCCCTCCCCATTAAGCACTTCAGAATGTAAGATATGCTATGACAGACTGCTGTCCTCCCCATTAAGCACCTCAGAATGTAAGATATGCTATGACAGACTGCTGTTCCTCCCCATTAAGCACCTCAGAATGTAAGATATGCTATGACAGACTGCTGTTCCTCCCCATTAAGCACCTCAAAATGTTGGATATGCTATGACAGAAAGCTGTTCCTCCCCATTAAGCACCTCAGAATGTAGGATATGCTATGTCAGACTGCTGTTCCTCCCCATTAAGCACCTCAGAATGTAAGATATGCTATGACAGACTGCTGTTCCTCCCCATTAAGCACCTCAAAATGTAGGATATGCTATGACAGACTGCTGTTCCACCCCATTAAGCACCTCAGAATGTAGGATATGCTATGACAGACTGCTATTCCTCCCATTAAGCACCTCAGAATGTAAGATATGCTATGACAGACTGCTGTTCCTCCCATTAAGCACCTCAGAATGTAGGATATGCTATGACAGACTGCTGTTCCCCCCATTAAGCACCTCAGAATGTAGGATATGCTATGACAGACTGCTGTCCCTCCCATTAAGCACCTCAGAATGTATGATATGCTATGACAGACTGCTGTCCCCACCATTAAGCACTTCAGAATGTAGGATATGCTATGACAGACTGCTGTCCCCACCATTAAGCACCTCAGAATGTAGGATATGCTATGACAGACTGCTGTCCCCACCATTAAGCACTTCAGAATGTAGGATATGCTATGACAAACTGCTGTCCCCACCATTAAGCACCTCAGAATGTAGGATATGCTATGACAGACTGCTGTCCCCACCATTAAGCACCTCAGAATGTATGATATGCTATGACAGACTGCTGTCCCCATTAAGCACCTCAGAATGTATGATATGCTATGACAGACTGCTGTCCTCACCATTAAGCACTTCAGAATGTAAGATATGCTATGACAGACTGCTGTCCCCACCATTAAGCACTTCAGAATGTAAGATATGCTATGACAGACTGCTGTTCCTCCCCATTAAGCACTTCAGAATGTAGGATATGCTACTGCTGTCCCTCCCCATTAAGCACCTCAGAATGTAAGTTATGCTATGAGAGACTGCCGTCCCTCCCATTAAGCACCTCAGAATGTAAGATATGCTATGACAGACTGCTGTTCCTCCCCATTAAGCACCTCAGAATGTAAGATATGCTATGACAGACTGCTGTTCCTCCCCATTAAGCAGCTCAAAATGTCGGATATGCTATGACAGACTGCTGTTCCTCCCCATTAAGCACCTCAGAATGTAGGATATGCTATGACAGACTGCTGTTCCTCCCCATTAAGCACCTCAGAATGTAAGATATGCTATGACAGACTGCTGTTCCTCCCCATTAAGCACCTCAAAATGTAGGATATGCTATGACAGACTGCTGTTCCACCCCATTAAGCACCTCAGAATGTAGGATATGCTATGACAGACTGCCGTTCCCCCCATTAAGCACTTCAGAATGTAGGATATGCTATGACAGACTGCTGTTCCCCCCATTAAGCACTTCAGAATGTAGGATATGCTATGACAGACTGCTGTTCCCCCCATTAAGCACCTCAGAATGTAGGATATGCTATGACAGACTGCTGTCTTGTTCCTCCCCATTAAGCACCTCAGAATGTATGATATGCTATGACAGACTGCTGTCCCCACCATTAAGCACTTCAGAATGTAGGATATGCTATGACAGACTGCTGTCCCCACCATTAAGCACCTCAGAATGTAGGATATGCTATGACATACTGCTGTCCCCACCATTAAGCACTTCAGAATGTAGGATATGCTATGACAGACTGCTGTCCCCACCATTAAGCACCTCAGAATGTAGGATATGCTATGACAGACTGCTGTCCCCACCATTAAGCACCTCAGAATGTATGATATGCTATGACAGACTGCTGTCCCCCCCATTAAGCACCTCAGAATGTATGATATGCTATGACAGACTGCTGTCCCCACCATTAAGCACTTCAGAATGTAAGATATGGTATGACAGACTGCTGTCCCCACCATTAAGCACTTCAGAATGTAAGATATGCTATGACAGACTGCTGTTCCTCCCCATTAAGCACTTCAGAATGTAGGATATGCTATGACAGACTGCTGTCCCTCCCCATTAAGCACCTCAGAATGTAAGATATGCTATGACAGGCTGCTGTCCCTCCCCATTAAACACCTCAGAATGTAAGATATGCTATGACAGACTGCTGTTCCTCCCCATTAAGCACCTCAGAATGTAAGATATGCTATGACAGACTGCTGTTCCTCCCCATTAAGCACCTCAAAATGTCGGATATGCTCTGACAGAAAGCTGTTCCTCCCCATTAAGCACCTCAGAATGTAGGATATGCTATGCCAGACTGCTGTTCCTCCCCATTAAGCACCTCAGAATGTAAGATATGCTATGACAGACTGCTGTTCCTCCCCATTAAGCACCTCAAAATGTAGGATATGCTATGACAGACTGCTGTTCCACCCCATTAAGCACCTCAGAATGTAGGATATGCTATGACAGACTGCTATTCCTCCCCATTAAGCACCTCAGAATGTAAGATATGCTATGGCAGACTGCTGTTCCTCCCCATTAAGCACCTCAAAATGTAGGATATGCTATGACAGACTGCTGTTCCTCCCCATTAAGCACCTCAGAATGTAGGATATGCTATGACTGACTGCTGTCCCTCCCCATTAAGCACCTCAGAATGTATGATATGCTATGACAGACTGCTGTCCCCACCATTAAGCACTTCAGAATGTAGGATATGCTATGACAGACTGCTGTCCCCACCATTAAGCACCTCAGAATGTAGGATATGCTATGACAGACTGCTGTCCCCACCATTAAGCACTTCAGAATGTAGGATATGCTATGACAAACTGCTGTCCCCACCATTAAGCACCTCAGAATGTAGGATATGCTATGACAGACTGCTGTCCCCACCATTAAGCACCTCAGAATGTATGATATGCTATGACAGACTGCTGTCCCCCCATTAAGCACCTCAGAATGTATGATATGCTATTACAGACTGCTGTCCCCACCATTAAGCACTTCAGAATGTAAGATATGCTATGACAGACTGCTGTCCCCACCATTAAGCACTTCAGAATGTAAGATATGCTATGACAGACTGCTGTTCCTCCCCATTAAGCACCTCAGAATGTAGGATATGCTATGATAGACTGCTGTTCCCCCCATTAAGCACTTCAGAATGTAGGATATGCTACTGCTGTCCCTCCCCATTAAGCACATCAGAATGTAAGATATGCTATGACAGACTGCTGTCCCTCCCCATTAAGCACCTCAGAATGTAAGATATGCTATGACAGACTGCTGTTCCTCCCCATTAAGCACCTCAGAATGTAAGATATGCTATGACAGACTGCTGTTCCTCCCCATTAAGCACCTCAAAATGTCGAATATGCTATGACAGACTGCTGTTCCTCCCCATTAAGCACCTCAGAATGTAGGATATGCTATGACAGACTGCTGTTCCTCCCCATTAAGCACCTCAGAATGTAAGATATGCTATGACAGACTGCTGTTCCTCCCCATTAAGCACCTCAAAATGTAGGATATGCTATGACAGACTGCTGTTCCACCCCATTAAGCACCTCAGAATGTAGGATATGCTATGACAGACTGCTATTCCTCCCCATTAAGCACCTTAGAATGTAAGATATGCTATGACAGACTGCTGTTCCTCCCCATTAAGCACCTCAAAATGTAGGATATGCTATGACAGACTGCTGTTCCTCCCCATTAAGCACCTCAGAATGTAGGATATGCTATGACAGACTGCTGTCCCTCCCCATTAAGCACCTCAGAATGTAGGATATGCTATGACAGACTGCTGTCCCTCCCCATTAAGCGCATCAGAATGTAGGATATGCTATGACAGACTGTTGTTCCTCCCCATTAAGCACCTCAAAATGTAGGATATGCTATGACAGACTGCTGTTCCTCCCCATTAAGCACCTCAGAATGTAGGATATGCTATGACAGACTGCTGTTCCCCCCCATTAAGCACCTCAGAATATAGGATATGCTATGACAGACTGCTGTTCCTCCCCATTAAGCACCTCTGAATGTAGGATATGCTATGACAGACTGTTGTTCCTTCCCATTAAGCACCTCAGAATGTAAGATATGCTATGACAGGCTGCTGTTCCTCCCCATTAAGCAGTTCAGAATGTAGGATATGCTATGACAGACTGCTGTTCCTCCCCATTAAGCACCTCAGAATGTAGGATATGCTATGACAGACTGCTGTTCCTCCCCATTAAGCACGTTAGAATGCAGGATATGCTATGACAGACTGCTGTTCCTCCCCATTTAGCACCTCAGAATGTAAGATATGCTATGACGGACTGCTGTTCCTCCCCATTAAGCACCTCAGAATGTAGGATATGCTATGACAGACTTTTATCCTCCCCATTAAGCACTTCAGAATGTAGGATATGCTATGACAGACTTTTATCCTCCCCATTAAGCACTTCAGAATGTAGGATATGCTATGACAGACTGCTATCCCTCCCCATTAAGCACCTCAGAATGTATGATATGCTATGATAGACTGCTATCCCTCCCCATTAAGCACCTCAGAATGTATGATATGCTATGATAGACTGCTATCCCTCCCCATTAAGCACCTCAGAATGTAAGATATGCTATACCAGACTGCTATACATCCACATTAAGCACCTCAGAATGTAAGATATGCTATGACAGACTGCTATCCTCCCCATTTTATCCTTTCTGCCCTATGTGAACAGCTGGTAACTGCCCCTTATCCCCCCTTTATCTTTTTTAGTTTATCTTACCATGAATTTTTGGTCTTTTTTACCCCTGTACCTACCTGTTATATCTTTGCCTTCTCTGATGATTTCTGTAACTTTCTACCTGTCATGTTTTTGGTTACCCCAGTACTTCTGCCATCTGTTCCCTATTTAATTGTTGACACCTTTGAATTTCAGAAGGCTGTACCATCATGAAAGAGGGGACATCCATCACTGGTATAGACATTCTGTTTTTGTTATCTTCCCTACCAAATCCTAGCTCATCAGTCAGCTTTCTGAGGTGGGCATTATAGTCCCAGATATTATTCTGTCTTAATGTGCTAACACTTGGCAACACATAGTCCTCTCGTTAAAGGGCAGTCCACATCCCATCTGTTTGCATGACCTGGCTACTTCTTGCACCCTTTACTGAGTCCCTTCAGTAGAATATTTATTTATCATTTTAACTGGGTATGTGTCCAGAGTCGAAACTCATTTAAGACACAACCTTGGCTGCATGGACAAGAACAGATATCAAGAAGTACTATTTTTGGGAGCTGGAAGTTATCAGGAGTATATTATATTACATTATATGGTATGACATTTCACTACATTACATTACATTGTATCCCATTACACTGCATTACATTATATTGTGTTCCACTACATTCCATTCCATTATATTGTATGGCATTAAATTACATTATATCCCATTACATTGCTTTACATTACATTGTAGTCCATTACATTTACTTGTATCCAATTACATTGCATTACATTACATTGTCGCCTATTAAATTATATTACATTGTATCCCATTGTATTGCATTACATTATATTGTATGACATTACAATACATTACATTGTATCCCATTACATTGTAGCCCATTTTATTGCATTACATTATATTGCATGAAATTACACTGCATTTTATTACACTGTATCCCATTACATTGCATTACATTATATTATATGACATTACATTACATTGTATCCCATTACATTATATTACATTGTAGTCCATTACATTACATTACATTGCAATCCTGTTACATTGCATTACATTACATTGTAGCCTATTACATTGCATCCCATTGTATTGCATTACAATTTATTGTATGACATTACAATACATTACATTGTATCCCATTACATTGTATTACATTACATTGTAGTCCATTACATTTACTTGTATCCCATTACATTGTATTACATTACATTGTAGCCTATTACATTATATTACATTGTATCCCTTTGTATTGCATTACATTATATTGTATGCCATTACAATACATGCCATTATATCCCATTACATTGTATTACATTACATTGTAGCCCATTTTATTGCTTTACATTATATTGTATGAAATTACACTGCATTCTATTACACTGTATCCAATTACATTGCATTACATTATATTATATGACATTACATTGTATCCCATTGCATTGCATTATATTACATTGTAGTCCATTACATTACATTATATTGTATCTCATTACATTGCATTACATTATATTGTACGACATTACAGTACATTACATTACACTGTATTCCATTACATTGTATCCCATTACATTGTTTTACATTATATAGTATGACATTACACTGCATTACATTGCACTACATTATATTGTATGGCATTACACTGCATTACCTTGCACTACATTACATTACATTGTTTTACATTATATTGTATGACATTACACTGCATTACATTGCACTACATTACACTACATTACATTGCATCCCATTACATTACTTTACATTATATTGTATGACATTACACTGCATTACATTTTACTACATTACATTGCATCCCATTAAATTGCTTTACATTATATTGTATGACCTTACACTGCATTACATTGCACTACATTAAATTACATTACATTGTATTCCTTTACATTGCTTTACATTACATTGAATGACATTACACTGCATTACATTACACTATATTACATTACATTGTATCCCATTACATTACATTATATTGTAGCCCATTACATTGCATTATATGCCATTGTATCCCATTACATTGCTTTACATTATATTGTATGACATTACACTGCATTACATTACACTAGATTACATTACACTGTATCCCATTACATTGCTTTACATTATATTGTATGACATTACACTCTATTACATTGCACTACATTACATTGTAGCCCATTACATTGCTTTACATTATATTGTATGACATTACACTGCATTACATTGCACTACATTACATTACATTACATTACATTATAGCCCATTACATTACTTTACATTATATTGTATGACCTTACACTGCATTGCATTGCACTACATTACTTTACATTACATTGTATCCCATTACATTGTTTTACATTATATTATATGACATTACACTGCATTAAATTGCACTACATTACATGGCATTACATTGTATCCCATTACATTGCTTTACATTATATTGTATGACATTACACTGTATTACATTGTACTACATTACATTGTATCTCATTACATTGCTTTACATTATATTGTATGACATTACACTGCATTACATTACACTATATTACATTACACTGTATCCCATTACATTCAATTATATTGCAGCCCATTACATTGCATTATATGCCATTGTATCCCATTACATTGCTTTACATTATATTGTATGACATTACACTGCATTACATTGCACTACATTACATTACATTACATTATAGCCCATTACATTACTTTACATTATATTGTATGACATTACACTGCATTACATTGCACTACATTACTTTACATTACATTGTATCCCATTACATTGTTTTACATTATATTATATGACATTACACTGCATTAAATTGCACTACATTACATGGCATTACATTGTATCCCATTACATTGCTTTACATTATATTGTATGACATTACACTGTATTACATTGCACTACATTACATTGTTACACTACATTACATTACACTGTATCCCATTACATTCAATTATATTGTAGCCCATTACATTGCATTATATGCCATTGTATCCCATTACATTGATTTACATTATATTGTATGACATTACACTGCATTACATTACACTATATTACATTTCACTGTATCCCATTACATTGCTTTACATTATATTGTATGACATTACACTGCATTACATTGCACTACATTTCATTACATTACATTGTAGCCCATTACATTGCATTAGATGACATTGTATTTCATTACATTGCATTACATGACATTGTATCTCATTACATTACATTACATGACATTGTATCCCATTATATTGCATTACATTTATAGTGTATGACATTATACTACATTACATTATATTACATTGTATCTTATCCCATTACATTACATTACATTGTATCCCATTACATTACATTACATGTCATTGTATCCCATTACACTGCATTACATTATATTGTATGATATTACACTACATTACATTATACTACGTCACATAACATTGTATTACGTGACGTATCCCATTACATTGTATTACATTATATTGTATGACATTATATTGTATCCCATTACATGACATTGTAGTCTATTACATTACATGACAATGTATCTCATTACACTGCATTACATGATGCACTGTATCCCATTACATTACATTGTATCCCATTACATTGTATTACATTATATTGTATGACATTACATTGTATCCCATTATATTACATTGTAGTCTATTACATTACATGACAATGTATCTCATTACATTGCATTATATGACGCACTGTATCCCATTACATTGTATTATATTACATTGTAGCCCATTACATTACATTGCATTGCATTACATTGCATTGCATGACATTGTATCCCATTACATTATATTGTATGACATTATATTGCATTACATTATATTGTATGACAGTACACTACATTACATTACACTATATCCCATTACACCGTATCCCATTACATTTCATTACATTACATTATATGACATTACATTGTATCCCATTACATTGCATTACATTATATTGTATGACAATACACTATATTACATTACACTGTATCCCATTACTCTGTATTGCTTTACTCCATATCCAATTATATTACATTACATTGTATCCCATTACATTGCATTACATTATATTGTATAACAATACACTACATTACATTACATTACTTTACATTACACTATATCCCATTATGCCATATCCCATTACATTTTATTGCATTACATCATATGACATTACATTGTATCCCATTACATTGCATTACATTATATTGTATGACAATACACTATATTACATTACACTGTATCCCATTACTCTGTATTGCATTACTCCATATCCCATTATATTACATTACATTGTATCCTGTTACATTGCATTACATTATATTGTATAACAATACACATCATTACATTACATTACTTTACATTACACTATATCCCACTATGCCATATCCCATTACATTTCATTACATTACATTATATGACATTACATTGTATCCCATTACATAATATTGTATGACATTATATTGCATTACATTATATTGTATGACAGTACACTACATTACATTACACTATATCCCATTACACCATGTCCCATTACATTTCATTACATTACATTGTATGACATTACTTTGTATCCCATTACATTGCATTACATTATATTGTATGACAATACAGTAGATTACATTACACTGTATCCATTACTCTGTATTGTATTATGCCATATCCCATTAGATTACATTACATTGTATCCCATTACATTGCATTACATTATATTGTGTAACAATACACTACATTACATTACATTACTTTACATTACACTATATCCCATTACACCGTATCCCATTACATTTCATTACATTACATTATATGACATTACATTGTATCCCATTACATTGCATTACATTATATTGTATGACAATACACTATATTACATTACACTGTATCCCATTACTCTGTATTGCTTTACTCCATATCCCATTATATTACATTACATTGTATCCCATCACATTGCATTACATTATATTGTATAACAATACACTACATTACATTATATTACTTTACATTACACTATATTCCATTACGTCATATCCCATTACATTTTATTGCATTACATTATATGACATTACATTGTATCCCATTACATTGCATTACATTATATTGTATGACAATACACTGTATTACATTACACTGTATCCCATTACTCTGTATTGCATTACTCCATATCCCATTATGTTACATTACATTGTATCACATTATATTGTATAACAATACACTACATTACATTACTTTACATTACACTATATCCCCCTATGCCATATCCCATTACATTTCATTACATTACATTATATGACATTACATTGTATCCCATTACATTATATTGTAAGACAATACACTATATTACATTACACTGTATCCCATTACTCTGTATCACATTACGCCATATCCCATTATATTACATTACATTGTAGCCCATTACATTATATTGTATGACATTAAATTACATTACATTATATCCCATTACATTGCATTGAATGACATTGTATCCTATTACATTGCATTACATTATATTGTATGACAATACACTGTATCCCATTACTCTGTATTACATTACTGCGTATCCCATTACATTACATTACATTAAGAAATGAACTTTGTGCCAATAACAGCATTGAAGGAATAGTAAATCACACCAACAACTCTTGTAGTACCTTAGAGCTTTTCTCTTATTTATTATCAAGACTTCTTCAGAAAGACATGTTTCATAACTGTGAGCAACCATTTTCACTTTGTTTAAATACATTAGTTCTAGCAGTCCATTTAAATTAACAACAGTTCCTTTCCAATAGTAAAGTGTGAACAGGCAAGGTGCTGTGTGCATTAAAATAACAGAGTTTGTAGGGGACATGGACACATTCCTGCAAGTCTGGGAATTAAAATTGCAGATAGAACTGAGAGCTGATGTCTATCCAGGTCTCAACGAAACACTGAACATTAAATGTGTAGCTACGATAGAATTACATTACATTGTATCCCATTACATTGCATTGCATGAGATTGTATCCCATTACATTGCATTACATTACATTGTATGAAATTACATTGCATTACATTATATTGTATGACATTACACTACATTGCATTACACTGTATCCCATTACATTACCTTACATTACATTGTATGACCTTACACTGCATTACATTTGCTTGAGGGCAGAAGGAGATAATATGCCTATCTAGTCTTCCCTTTTAAAGTGTTTTGTCACACTTCAGTGACTTTCCTTTAGCACCACAGTATGTGGTGCAAAAAATTCCAATCTACCTTTTTACTCATGAAATTACTTTTTCCCGTACTGATGCCAGTAAAGTTAATAGTGACTAACTTCAGTGATATCAAATCAGCCAGAATGTGAGATGCATCCATAGGCTTTAATGGACACA
Organism: Protopterus annectens; assembly: GCF_019279795.1. Lineage (NCBI taxonomy): Eukaryota > Metazoa > Chordata > Ceratodontiformes > Protopteridae > Protopterus > Protopterus annectens. The sequence goes on along the minus strand of NC_056732.1, from coordinate 1,835,743,347 downwards.
TGCTGTGCATGCCCAGAGATGAATGTGGCAGATCCTTAAGGTGATATCAATAAGGGAAAAACTATTTTTTTTCAGCCATGTTTGCAATAAAAAATTTCAAAGCTTTTTTATTAAAAAAATGACCTAAATAAATAAGACTGTACAATAGCATGATGCACTGTGTTATTTAACTCCATGGAAGCTGTAATGTACTGTTGAAGGGTCATAGAATACTTTAAATATATACATAATTTCTATTTCAACTTTCCCCCTAAACTTTGTCCAGCTGTGCCATGTCCTTTTAAAAACCTTTGTGGATTCTCTTTCCATTATCTATTCTGGTAATCCATTCTATGGGTCCATTACCCTCTCTGTGAAAAAGTACTGCCAGAGCGCTAGGGAATCGTTAGTCTTTATAACCTGTGCCTCTGCCCCTTCTTCTTCTATCTTTTGAGAGAAATCCCACTCAGATATGGGAGATCATGCAAAGTACTCAGAGATGTGAATGAAGGTAAGAATTTAACCCTGAAGCTCTAAGGCAGAGATCTTACCTAAAACGCCATCATGCTACCCTAGAATCGGACATCACACCCTGGAGCTCTGAGACAGTGATATTATCGCTGAGTCACTGAGAAGTCCCACTTCACCTGCCAAGTAATTGGTAACCACTTCTGCAATTACATCTGCTCATCCTGTCACCCAAGAGAAACATTCTCACTTGCTGGCTTGGCCTGCCTAACCTCACTCCTCTAATAGTTCTCACTTGCACTTATCCACTCCATCTGATATGTCTACCCACCTTCATTAATTGTGATTGAGTTTCCAATCACCAAATGGCCTCACTTTCCTTTCTTACCTGTTGTCCCTGCTGCCGTCCTTTCTGGACTACTTGTTCTGGCTATCCTACCCAAGTTTGTGTTCTTCTTCCTGTATGTACCACTTCTGAAGCTCTGCACACGTCATCTGTTAGTTACAGGAATATGTGATACTAACTCTTGCCTTCTCGGCCTCCAACTTGTTTTTCTGTAATGCTAAGAATTCTGAGCTAAAAGGAGCTGGGAAGAGAAAACAGTTCACAGAAAATAAACGGTCTTTGTTTTTTTAAATCCAAAATTGTATTAACCTGCTATGCTTCCCATTTCTCCAGTTAATGCAGCTGGGAACAAAACAAGGATTACAAAGCTACTGATAAGAAATGTAGAGTGCACCAGGAGCTGCAGTGGTAACTAGTTTTCTGTGAATGAGTTTGATTTAAATCAGTACTATAAGCTAATACAATTTAAAAAAGTGAATAGTGCTACCCTTAATGTAAAATTAATGTTTTGATAATGTCTGCAAAAGGATCAATGTAGTGTATGGTTCATAGGTTCATACATTCATAGGTTGGTACTAGGCTATCGGCCCTAAGGCCTATGCAAGCCTAGCCATAACAATTCCCTGGATATTTCTTCCCACAATATTTACTTCTCTTGGCCCATGTCTAGCAGGGTGACTGACATGATCCTCGGGGTGAATTTCCTATCTCCCATCCAACAGTATGCTTAGAAAGGTGTAATGAGAATCTTGTGGCATGGTGGGGGATCTGTAGCAAGCTACAATTTGGATTGCAGTCTTACCTAGTGTTAGTTGCACCTTGAGAATTTCAGATGCATTGTGTTGGGCAACTAGCCTGGAGGTGTGAATATCCTTGGTTAATATGGACGCTCCTCCACCTTTAGTGTTTTGGTCTTAGTTTTGTGGCCGAAAAGTGTGGTAAGAATTGTAGCCTGGTATTGCAGGGGTGCTCTCTGGAGCCTTGAACCAGGTCTCAGTTACTGGCACAGATATCGATGTTCTTCATTTTTAGGAGTGCCTCAAGAGAGTGCATTTTGAAGTTTAGACTTCTAGCATTGAGTAGCATTACCTTCAGATTTTGCATGCTTGTATCTGTTACAGTGGTGGTTTTATCCTTTGAACCTTGCCTAAAAAAGGCACTATAGGGGTGGCAAGAGCTTTAGCCAGTAACCTGAATCCCAGGGTGACAGGTGCAGACCATCTCTGGCAAAGCATCATGGTTTGTCGATCATGTTTTCCCAGGCAGACAAATACTGGATCCCCTTTGAATGACACCAGAAGCTTAGCCAATTGTTGAAGTTAATCATTTTGTCCTTATACTGTGGTATCATTCTGGGTGAAGGCAGGATGCTACTCAGGGCTAGGGTCATACCTGCCTGGGTCACATGATCCAAGAGCTCTTCCATGTCTCTTTTCATGTAGTCCAGGGAGGTATGTCTCAAGTCATTCACTCCAGCATGGACAATGACAGAGTCGTATTTGTACTTGTTGTGGAGTGACTTGAGTGCATGCGTTATGTGGCAGATCCTGGCACCCGACAGGCAGCTGACTGTAATTTTCTCCTTGTTCAGCCTGGTGAGTGGGACATCAGTGTGCCTGACTATAGAGTCACCTATGACTAAAGTGTTGGGTACATTGTCTTGCCTAAGGGCTGTTGTTGGGTGGAACACTGGTGTTGTGAGTTATGTGTCACTTTGGTTGTGACTGGTGTTTGTTTGCGTTTCGGCTTCGGAGGTCCTTGTTGCTTGGGCAGGTTAATGTTAAGGGCCTCCGCATATGTGGGTTTAGTGTTGCTATGTGTGGGTGTTGATGGTGTGGGTTTTGAAGGGCTATGAGTTGCTTGAGGTGTAATGCAGGTGTTAACCTTCTCCTCTTGACTGTCTAGCACAATCTTGGCCGGAGAGAGCTTTGCTTCCAGTTTGGCTATGTAAGTGCATCTCTCACAGCTTGTAGTGTTGGTTGGTAGGAGGAGAGGATTGTCTGTGTACATGAGGCAGTTGCCGCATTGCCCCAGTATGCCCAGATTCACCAGGTGGACAGGAGAAATCACCGGAAGCTGACCCCTGGACATGCCTGTTTAGGTGCTTTTTTGTAAAGTTTAAGAGCTGTTTCCCCTCACCTTTGCAAGGTACTTTGCAATTGTAGGCTGTTTAGTGCCTATGATTAATTTCTCCTTATTGACAAGGAGAGCTGAGTGCTTGTATCAGTTTCAGGCTTCCTAGTGCTTTCCAGCAGGTTCTAGAGCAAGTGCTAGTTACAGGGGTTCAGATTTTAGTGCTACTACTGAGAAACCAGCTAGTTTTAAGGGAAAATTTGAAGAGCAGACTTTCTGGCACCTGGAATAGTTTAACTGTAGCCTCGCAGTGCTGCACGATGTGAAAAATGTGCGAAGACAAGCGTTTTTAAGCCAGAAAGTTGAAAGGGACAGAAATCAGCCCAAAAAGGCTAACAAAATTACAATTTCAGAGCTGGAAACCACTCCTCTAGTGTTAGATAGGCAGCACAATGCTCAGCACTCGCACTGGTAGGCAGTAGGACTTCCCTCTACCACAGCAAGGTCTGGATAGCTCTGAGCACAGAAAATAAAGTCCTGAGACAAGCAAAGCCTGGGATATGGACTGGCTAGAAAAGGTGGGAAACGAGCAAACAAGATAGTAGTATTTGTTGTTGAAACAGGCTAAACAACTCAATAATGCAGTAAATAAACACAAAAAAGGCTAACACACTTGAGTGTGTAGTCCTAAACAGTAAATGCAATTAAAACTCTACAAAATTAGCAATTTAAAACTTTTTAAATGAAGCAAGGCAAGTGCACAACTGAAAAATGATTTAAGAGGCAGTAACACAGCAGAATAAGTAGCTAGTCTACATATACAGAGAAGTCTATATATACAGAAAAGCAGCTAAAACACACAAACACTTCAGATGCAGTGCAACCTAGAGCACTTGAGTTGTAGCAATATTAAGGCAATTACAGTTGTAATAAATGCTCTAAAATATAGTCTATGTTTCCAAAATGTTTGAGAAGCACAGTCAGAACACAAGGAGATTCAGGCAAAAAAATTGTTTTTTTTTTTTTTTTTTTTTGAAAAGGAAAAAGGAGAAACAGAAGGCCTTCTCACTAGACTGGGAGTAGTGTCCCAGATCAGATTTACAGTAGGGGCGGGCAACTGCAAAGCCTCCAAGTAATTAGCCTACAGACAGTAAGCACTACAGAAAGCCACAAAATGAACATTTTTAAACAGATAACGATTTGTAAAGATACAGAATGCTTTTAACTGCAAACCAGTTATGGAGTTCCATAATTACACTCTAAATGTGGGATGAATACAAAGTTAGAAAGGTTAACAAAGCTTTGTTAATCCCATCTCATCCCTGTTAAGCTTTAGTCATGTGCTTGAGCATAAAAGTACCTAATGCTGGGCACCACGGGACAGCATCCAAAGCATTTTCACAGCATTAAAAGTTGTTAGACATTTCACTGGCACACAAAAAAAATTACACAAGTGTGGAAGGGTGAGCTATCCAGCATCTTTTAAAGCTGTCATTTCATCAGATGTACACTTTGTTTCTGTTTGTTGTTTTATGGTTTCATATTAGTAAAACACTTCCTGCTCCTAGATGTTCCCCTGTAACTGGTAATATATGGAGGAGATAAAGCTCCATGCACTGCTTTATTGTATGTGTTCTTTGTTTCACTGTTGAGATGAATTTCTCTATATTCATGTCACAAACACATAAAAATTATTATGATGAGAGACTCAGTCATCATCCTCTGTTTTATTCTTGTAAAAAAGATAAAAATGATACCACACAATGCTGTGGTTCTCTGTTGCCATGTCCTTATTATATAATATGTACCAGAATTATTCTAAAAGATTAGCTGTCCAAGCTTATTTCTTTTATAAGCAGTTTAGTTCTGTAATAAAGTGCTTGAGGAAGAGCCTGACACACACACACACACACACACACACACAGACACACACACACTGGCAAGACGCAAGACACACACACAGACACACACACACACACACAGACACACACACACACACACACACACACACACACACACACACACACACACACACACACACACACACACACACACACACACACACACACACACACACGCACGCACAAACACATATCCATACTTTTGATTCTGTACATAACAACCTTGGTGTGAACACACAGGCAGACATGCACATATATACGTATACATGTGTACACTCACGCTCAGATCTAGACTCTCGATTAGCTACCAAACCTCTAATGCAACCAACCAGTCAAGCACACACATTCATGGACAAGACTACTTGTATACACAGACATACATATAAACACACACACAGACACACACACACACACACACACACACACACACACACACACACACACACACACACACACACACACACACACACACACATATCCAGGCTCCTGATTCCCTAACTAGCACCCCCCAGTGTGCTCCTCAGACACACAGACACACACACACACACACACACACACACACACACACACACACACACACACACACACACACACACACACACACACACCCTCACATTTTTGCTGAACTTCCTGCTGAGGTCCATGCAAGGGGAAAATCTCAGCAGTACAGCAGTTTCTGAATCAGGAAAGCTAGTGCAATGTGGAAACCTTTCAAGCTAAAGCTTCCTACTTTTTTTAAGCCTTTCTGAATCCCAGGGTATAAGTAAAATAAACATAACTGAAGTTGTACTGCTGATCTGTTATGTGGAGCACATTAATATGCTCAGAGTGGATATACAGTGGGGTATACTGCAACCATAACTGTTTTCATAAATTGTTTGATTTTATTAATTTATGAAATTTGTTGTAACAAGTATAAATGTATATGACTGCTTAGATATATCTAAACATTTGCAGTAACTGTGAATAGATCCTGTTCAGGTGTTTATATTAGCATGTTTTGTACTGTATTTTACTTGTAGTTAAGTTGTAGCATTATACAGTGTAATATGCCTTACCATTTTGCATTTAATTGTAAAAAATACCAGTTCCTCCAGCCACAGTTTTTATAAATTCACAATGGGCAAGATGAGAGGGTCAGTGCTGTGAAAGGGGTACATGGCATCCAACAGAATATGATTACTTTTGTTGTTGTCATTTTACTGATGATCAGTTGCTGTTATGCCCTCAAGTACCGCAAAGTGTATGGTTCATATCTGGTGAGTGGAGCTAAAGGCAGAAGCTGATTCCATGGTTTCATTTCTTAAAGTGGCAAAGAGAGACAAAGTTTAGTCTCTGCTAAAAAGAAAAAAAATGCAATTCCGACTTTAAATCTTGTTATATTGTATTTTTTATTGCTTTCTGCTCCTGCTGCTTCTATGTAGGGTACATTGTGGTGGTGGTGCCTTTCAGCTTTTCCCGGTTAGGGGTCGT
>NC_056732.1:1835592107-1835732107 GCF_019279795.1 Protopterus annectens | reverse complement strand
GTCACTACAAAGGAGTACTGTTACAGCACTTTCCTCGAAGATGCTTTGCTTCTGGTTAACAAGTGTACTAGACCACAATGAGATATGGTACACTGACAAAATCTGCATCAAGCAACACATAAAAATGAACTGAATCTAGATGATATGGTAAATTAGAGCAAATGCAATAACTTCTACTGTATATTACTGACCTTCCTGAGGGAAAAGAGGGAAGTAACACAGTGCAGTTTATTTGGTGGGAGCTGGTTAAGACACTAAAGCTGCTCAACTCTCTGATGATTGACAGAGTACACAGGGTCAATCCAACAATCAGAAAGTCAGTAAAAACTAAAGGAAAAATCTAGCCAAGCTAGACTTTTCACTGTGTGATTCCTTAAAACCTCTTGCATTAGAGACCAGGAACATCCAAGGTCTCAAACACCTATCCTTTACAGAAAGACTAAAAGCCCTGTCCCATCTATTCAGTCTCATACAGACTGCTCAGAGGTGACCTGTGTCTGGCATGCAAGGGCATTTCAGAACCAGCCTTGATGGGGTTGCTGCATATCCGTAAGACAAACCCCACTCGCGCAACCCACACGCAAGGCCTTAACCTGGCCTTTGACATTAATAGAACTTGTTGGCAGGATAGATTTGTGTCCCAAAAACTCTCTCCCATCTGTGGAATAGACTCCCTCTCCATGTCAAACAGAGCACCTCTCTAGCCCTCTTTAAGAGGAACCTGGATGACTGGATGGGAAACAGAAAATACACCCCTGGGATCCTACCTGTGTCCCTGCTAGATGGGAGAAACAGGTGCTGACTTTGAGGGAACATGGGTGAAATTCTTGGCTAGGCTTATAAGGGCTTCTGGCCCAATAACCTAGTATCATCCTATGAACCTTTGAACTTCAGTGATGTCATGTAGTTTTTGTTCCTACTCATTGTCTCCTGAAGTCTGTTATGACCTGTTACACCAAAGCTGTCAGCATGGTAAGGGCCTTCTGCCCCGAGTCTTTCTAGGAGACCATTCTTGGGGAGGGATTAAGAAGTACATGCTGAATTTGGACCAATGAGTCTACTACTGCTGGATTCTCTGTGGTCCACACAGAGTCCCCTAAATATAAAAACAGTAACAGATATAAGACAGTCCACTGCAGACAATAACAGATATAAGACAGTCCACTGTAGCCTACACAAAGAGTGCAGTAACCATAGAAACAGTAACAGATATAACACAGTCTCAGCTGTTCCTTATATTAGACTGCAAGACCAGATGCTACTTTTTTAGACGAAGTTGATTCTTCACAGGACTTCTGGAACAGTGTAGACTCCTTAAAGAGCCATTTCATTCTTGCATGTTCTTAAGCACACCTGTTTAGCCAGGTTGCTCCTTTTGCCTTGAAATCCTGAATTCATATACAAGTTTTATAGTTTTATATATTATATTTGTTGCTTTACAGGCAGCATTTGAGGTAATTAGTCTGTAGAATAATAGCAGTAGTGTGTGTGTGTGTGTGTGTGTGTGTGTGTGTGTGTGTGTGTGTGTGTGTGTGTGTGTGTGTGTGTGTGTGTGTGTGTGTTTCTATATGTACGGTTTGCTCAGAGGTGATCTGCGTCTCGCCTACAAGGCAATATCGGACCCTGCCCTACTAGAGATGCTCCATATCCATAAGTCTAACTCCTCGCATATTACCTGCTCGATAGGCCTAAATGTAATATGCAACATCAACAAAACATGCTGGAGAGACAGGTTTGTCTCCCAGAGGCTGCCCAGTCTCTGGAATAGACTTCGCATAAATGTCAAACATAGTACCTCACTGATCCTCTTCAAACGCAACCTTGATGAGTGGATGGGAAACCACAAACTTGTCCCAGGCATTCCACATTTGTCTTTCATTGACAGAGGTGACAGGTGCTGACTGTGGTTTCTTTTTTGAGGATAAACTCTTGGCTAGGCTTTTAAGGGCCCTAGGGCCATTACTCTAGTAACCTCCTTTGATCCTATGATCTCAGTTTGGAACAAATTCATAGAAAGAATGAGGAAGACCAAGTCTTTTAGCAAAAGAGGGTTGTAAGTATGTGATAAAAATATTAAAAATACTAAACCTAACAGGCTAAGTAAATCCTGGTTTTCAGCCTGAAAACTGAATGAAGTAGGAAGTAGTCAGATGAAGATGCACTTCCAGGATGCTTAGGAGTGTCAGGTAATAATATTTAACTTTCATAATGCCATTAAAAGCATAATCGCAGATGTTTGAAAACACAGGGAAGTAACAAGACATCCTAGTCTAAACCTGCAATGCAGTCAAAAATGCAGGTAATCGACAATGAGTTTACTAAGAATGGGGGACCTCTAGAGTGTACTTTCTGAATGGCTGGTAGAAGGAAGCCATGGTGGATTGGAGAGGGAACTTAACAGTGTAGGTGGTGTTGCTGCTGGGAGAGTTTCAGACACAGATGTGATATAGCATGAGGAGTAAAAGTGCAATTACATTGGCTGCACTGTGGACCACTTAGCCCTGCCAGAGATAAGGCATCATGCATACGTATATACATACATACTTAAAACAAACAAACATTAATTCATGTTACTAAAGTAGGCACCAGCATGTCTTTCTGAACAAAAGACTGGCAGCAGAGAGAAGAAAGTGCTTTATGTTGTAAATTTTGGAGAGGCCACTGTGGATCATATTATTTGGAAGAGTATGGTGTAGATGCAACCTTGGACACCGATGTAGTCTGGATTCTGAGTTTTCTGGATGTTTCTTTGAGGGGGAAGTTTGTCAGCAATGCACAAGGTTTATGTTTCCAAATCAGAAACATAACAGAGCTGTCTTTTGTCTTACACGGATTTCCTGTGTAGAGCCCATACCAGTCAACTGTACAGATTTTTGTAAAATGTCCAGATTTTTGCCCCATACTTGTAGTCCATTACGCATACAATTGTGGTTTTCTTGCAAATCACTGGCAAAACACTGTGGGTTAAAGTCAGAAAATAATGACCGACATTTGAGTTTCTGACTTCATACCATTCAGAAAAATCCATGTTAATGCATGTTACTCTATCAATTTTCTAAGTTTGTAAGAGCAATATTCGAAAAGTGTCCCTATTTTTTGGACCTTTGTCCTCCCCATTATTGATGGCTTTCTCCAGATTTCTTGCTTTAAGAGGTTGGGAGGTATGGAAGAGCCCAGAAAGTAGACTATAAACTGCACATGTAGAAGACAGGACACTTTAATGTCCTAATTCCCTAACAATTCCATTTGCATGCACGTTTACACTGATCTGGGTACGACATGAGGGTTTTGTGGCTACTCTAAATGTCTTACTCCAAGATTTAGAAGTGAGCGAAGAAACTAGTACGAGATTTGGGAATGAGCAGCAGAATACAGGTAAGGTGTAAAGAGGATGTGAAATACATGCCTAATACGAGTATGCGTTTGTGTGCAGATGTATACTGCAAGAAGAATGCAGCCAAGCTACAGTTTTCACTGTCTGATACCTTGTTTCCTGTAATGCAGGCTCATGGGCCATATCAAATGACCCCTTAAGAACATCAAGTGTTTCAGCTACATGGCTTCTGAATGTCCATGACATTTTTTTACTTTTAAGTCTTTATGGTTACATTCAGGCCAATAACACCTTTTTATTGACCTCATCAGCAGAGCATAAGTGAATAATTTGGTTATACTTCAGAAACACATATTTATATTTACAGGGTTTACTGCATGTACTCACATATTCTTAGCTCATGGATCCCATGATCCTAGTAAATTTAATAGATTTCCCACAACCCAATCCTCATGAATTACATAGCCCTCCCACAACCCAGTCCTCATGAATGACATAGCCCTCCTACAACCTGATCATAGTAAAGTACATATCTCACCCCAAACCCTAACTCCAACTCTAAAACTACTACCCAGTCCCTATCCCTAACCATAAAACTCTCACTCCCTAACCTTACATTACCTAATTGCTCCCTAAACCTAAATTCCCCAATCACTCCCTAAAATTCCCTGATTGCTCCCTAAACCTAAATTCTCCAATCACTCCCTAAAGCTATACATATGTGTATGTACATGTAGATATGTGAATTTATCCTTATATAATGCACACATACACACGCGCGTGCACACACATGCACACATGCACACGCACGCACACACACACACACACACACACACACACACACACACACACACACACACACACACACACATTTATGCATTCTGTGTTGAAGTATTAGATATTTTATTGTGTTGATATGAGCATTTGATATTATTTTCAGTCATCCCAGTTGTAGGTCACAAAATGACTGTAGTAATTGCTCCTGAACAGTTTACCTGACATGGATATTTAGAGGCTGTGTGATATGCATTCCAGACTTAATATGTAGATGAATGGTTATGACATCATCATTACCTGACTGCAAGCATTATCTGCCATCGTGGACATAATAATTTATATGTTTTCCTTAAAAGCACGTTATTTAAGCTTTCTGTATGCTAAACTGTCTCAAACTTCCAGTTGTAGTCTGATATTATTTATGCTGTAACAGGTGTGAATTGAGTAGAGGTGGTCACTTTGCCTGCAGACCTATTGCTGAAATGTATCTTTACTATGCTGTTACATTCTAGGGAGATAGAGACAGTCTGTTTACCTAACAGTTATAGAAGCCACTTCCCATTTATAATAAAAACACATTTTAGCTCACCTTCTTGTTGAACAGTTCAGATCATCATACTTGTTTTTCTATAAAACTGAAATCAAGAAAATGCAAACACTTCATTTGTGTTTTAGGCGCCAGAAAGCTTTGAGGATGTTGTGATTGAATTTCCGAGTGAAGAATGGAAGATGCTGAGTAAGGAAGAAAAGGCAGTGTACAGGGAAGTCATGATGCAGAACTTTGACAACATGGTTTCACTAGGTAATGACAGCATGTCCTTACTTTTGGCATTCGCTTAAATTTAAAACTTTAACAAAATTGTATGGAGAGAAGTGCTGGAATGGCTAAACTGTTTTGTTACAGTTTTTCTTTTACCTTTGTTGTAAATAGTTGGTTTGTTCTTCACAGCTCTTAAGTTTGTTTCATTTGTTTTCATCTTGTCTTTGTTCGCTGGGCAAGACCTTGTCAGCCTTAGCAGCATTCTTTGGTACCAGTCTAAGGACTTATGTCTGGGTAATTGGTGTACTCAGAATCATCCATTCTTTTAAAGATCATGTACATCCTAGCAAAAGAAAATGCAGCATCTGCATTGCAATCCACTTTTGTAGAAAACTTCACTGCTGGCTCTTATGCTGCTGTTTTTATCTGAAAGATAGAACTGTACAAGGAGATCGATGTCAACAGCTACCAATGGCGTCTCCCTTTCTGGTGTACGGCTGTAATGGGCATAACTCAGCTTGGAGCTTACTCGGGTCAGAAACGTTCATGTGTCACCTTCCACATATTTTAGCAGTGATTTAGTACATTTGAATATAAATGTAAAATTGTTGATATAGCCATTCTCTCTAACAAATGAAATATATAATTAAAACGGGTATGGTTATATCATTTTTTAAAATGTATTTATTTATTTATTTTGGGGGGACTTGTGCACATTGTACTAAGAAGGCTCCACCACAAAGCAGATGCTCAACATAAAAAGTACAAAGTCAAACAAATGAGCACATACAATACTAATATTTCATGAATATAGTTGTATTCATGAAATATTAGCAATGTACAATTGTCTGGTCTTTGAGTTTGTTTCTTCAAGATGAACATGTCTTAAGATATCATTGCAAATAGCACTGCTAAAACTGAAATCCTCAAATCCCCTGCATCCCTGACCTTGCATTGTCAATGTGCGAGGTATGAAGATCTATGTCAAAGTAGGCAAGCGAGCAAGAAAATAAGGGAATTAAAAAAGGCAAACAGTTTAAAATATCCTGCACAAGTGTTGGTGGATTTTTACAGGTCCAGCTTGGCTCAGCAATCGTACCATGGCAATACCAAAGCAACATTTTACCCAAGTAAGACTTTTGCCTGCATATGATCTTTACGTTGCCCTGCTAATGAGATCTGTTAAGTGTTACATTTACTGCTCATGTTAAAGTTATATGCTGTAGCTTTTTGCTAACATTGTGCATTACTAATGTAAAAGCTATCAGGATGGATAACTAATATACTTTAAGTTAAAAAAATGGCACATTACAGAATTCTGTGACCTAAAAATAACAAATGGCATTGAAAATAACATTTCACTGGCTGTTTTTTTTTAAAGACTTTTCCCCAAACCTCACATAGAAAAAGCTTTGTCCCCATGCTCCCTTTTTAATTATCCTTATCATTGTGTCATTTCAACTGAGGTATGAAAAATGACTCCAGCAATTTACATATTTGGTAGGTTACACTTCTGAGGTTCAACGTTTGCACCTTATTCATCCTAGTAATTCTGAGCTTTTAAAATAAATGGATGTTTTCACAGTTTTCATGGCTACATAAAAAAATCACATTAATTTAAATATCTTTAAAGCAAAATGAAGTCATAACAGTACACTGTCACATAATGATGTCTTAAAATCAAATGAAGTATAACTCAATGATTACTAAACATTGAGTTAACTATGTCCAGTCCATTATGATATATAACATTTGCAGAAAATCATCCTACATTCAGTGGTGCTTAATGTAATGTTCACAAATATTGTACAAATAAAAACCTGCCTAATAAACTGCATCATTAAAACTAGCATAATCGGTTGGTACATATATCCATTTAAGTCTTAAGTTCATAGGTTTATACTAGACTAGCAACCAGTTGGGCTTTTATAAGAATAGCCATGCAACCCAACTGTATCACACTGGCTACTTGCCTTAGAGGTTGTTTTAAGGGGTGTATGTTAGTCAGGGCATGATTTAACTGCTGCCTTTGTCCATAAGAGACATAGGTGTCAGAACAGGGATGAATATCCAATTTCCCATTCACCGGTCCAGGTCTTGCTTGAATAGGGTAAAGGAAGGGCTCGTTTTACATGGAAGGGATGCCTATTACAGAGAATGGGGATTCCCTGAGATACATACATGCCCTTCCAACATGTCCTATTTAAATTACAAGCAACATTTAAAACCTTGGATCTAGTAGTTGTGATGCTGTTCATTTTTCAGATATGCAAAAGGTCCATCAGGGAGGGATTTAAGGATGCCTCGCATGCCAGAAATAAATCACATGTCAGCAGTCTCTAGGAAACAGAGTATAGAGATAGGGCTTTGTGGCATTCTGCATAGGGCATTGAGTTTGCACCCTATATTATTTTTGTGAGGAACCTCTGTTGACATTGCAGTTGTTACACGTGCACAAGAGGGAGCGTTATACTCAGTGATGGGTCTTATGAGGCCTGTATATAGTGGCACAAGGACTTCTCTGGACCTAGATGTCATGCCCTTACTTATAAACTGAGCAACATATAATGATTTTCTTACTAACTGTTGGTTGTAAAACAGATTATTATTGACACAAGTCCCCATATCCCTGACTACTGTGTCTACATTTAGGGGTGTTTTATTGATGAGGTACTTTCACAGCGTGGCCAGCTTCTCAAAAGGTACTGTTATGCATTTTTTCACTTTGAGTTTTAAGCCATGGTTTTGGCACCAGTCATTTATCTGTGTTAGACCTTCCTGTAAAATGTTAGTATCTTACATGAGTTTCTTATAGTTGCTTCCGGTCTGCAATCATCTCTAAACTTGGTAAGCCACACATCCTTGACTCCTGAGACGTAGATGCCAAAGAGGACTGAGCCAAGCACAGAGCCCTGAGGGCATCTTTGTGGAGGTAGTTTCTCCAATCCTAACCTCCTGGGTCATATCTGTGAGCCAGTTGGCTATCCAGCAGGCTACATAGGGGTTATAAATAATTCCATGAGTTTGTTTACAATGCCAGTGCTGGGTAGTGTATCAAATGCTTTAACTAGGTCAAGGTAGGCAGGATGCACTGTTTTGCCCTCATCCCTTTCCTTGTTGACTTTCTTAAAGAAACATACCAAGTTCAGTAGGCATGACCTGCCTTTGATGAAACCAGACTGGGTTAAGTCCAGTGTCTGAAGGTTTCCTATGTCATTTTTTAAACACCTTTAATATATTATCACGTAAGACATAGACAAACCAATATTAACAGAAAAGAAGACAAACCATGTTAACATTTCTCCCTATATACATTATACATCACACATATGTTCTTTCATTCTTTGTAACTATTATCAATCCAACATTAAAAAAATGTTGAATTCCTGACTTCCCTGAAACCTCACTCCTCCTCCTCCTGAACATTATTATGCATGTCTTGCTCCCACAGTTTCCATTTACTTTTATGTAATTTGCTCCTTCCCTTTTCCAAATATCCTTCTTCCAGTTCTTTTATCACTTTTATAATATTAATTTATTCAAATACATTTGGTTTAAACTGTGTATTCCATTTTCTAATAACTGTTATTTTGGCAGCCAACAACATTAAAATTAATAAAACATTAGTATGTCTGGACAATTCAGATGTGTTCCAGCTCAAAAGAATAATTTCCTTCATTACAATCTGTGGCATTCTCTCTATCCCTGGCCTCAGTCCTCACCACTGACATTGGTGAGAGACAGCCAGTAAGAACAGGAATGGATGTACACAATATTTTCAGATGCAGCTCACTGCATCAAGCACAGTTTTCCCTAAGAGAACACATGGAAGACGCTCCAGACCTGGGACTAGACTCTTTTTCTCAGCAGTCACCAAGCACGACTTCACACTAAGCACTTTGGAGTACTTTGTTCCAGTTCCAAGTAGCTGACACACAATTTTCACATATACACACACTCCTGAGAAAGGCTGCACAGATTTACAAGCCGTGCCCCCTGTGCCCAGATTAGAAGGTAACCATACTGCCACCAGTCAGTTACTTTAAGGCTCTTACAAGGGCATGCAATTATACCATGTAAAATTAATACTAATAAAAATGGTAGAGTGTGACCAAAGCAACAAGGCTATTTGGAGTGGCCACAGTGTAACTAAAATAAGTATAAGCACTCTCAAGATGTTAAAAGTATTTTCTAAAAGACTAGCTACAATGAAAGATATAAAAATATTTAATAATAAATAATAAACTAGAAAACATCAAAATACTGAATATTTAGTTATAGTAAACAACAGAGTTTCAGTCACAGGATACCTACAAAATAACACAGGTGGATAGGTTCACATAGTTGCAGAAAAACAATACTTAACTAATCTCACTGTATTTTCCTGACTCACTAACAAATGACTGTTCTCTAGTAACCTAATTAATTCAGCAAGGCAAGATGAAGTACTGAGACGCTTACTTTCACAAGGCAAGATGATAAGCTTCAAAAACTAAAACTGACAGAGATAATTGTCATAGATTTTTACTTGTCAGGTTCCAAAAAAAATCAAAACAAAACAAGCTGCTGCAAGAGTTCCATCCTTTCAGTATTGGTTATAGAATGACTTCACATATGGTCACCTGACTCTGGTAGAACACAGACTCAGTGTTTTGTTAAGATCTGCTGCAGCATCAGAAAGCTATGGGAGTGTTTCAAAACTTCTACTCTTTCTTTCCAGAATTCTCTGTTAAAACATACATTTAATCAGTTACAATAATACTGTCTGACATACACTCCTCTCTGTCCAGCAGGACCCACTGTTCATAGGTTAGTACTAGGCTGACTGCCTTTGTGAGCCATTTTAAGCCTAGCCAATTATCCCCCTGTGAGATTCAAACCCTGTACATTGTGTGTGTAAGGTAAACACATTAACCATTAGACCACCCTCCCAACCCCTTATACCATGCAAAGGGCTGTTGATGCATTTTATTTTTATTTATTATTTGTTAACTGGGAAATTCCGACTTGGAACAAAGCCAATTTTCAACAGAGGCCTGGGGAGAAAGGCTACAGGTGCATGTTTTTGTAATGTGGGAGGAAACCGGAGCACCCGGAGGAAACCCACACAAACGCAGGGAGGACATGCAGACTCCACACAGAAGGCACCCCAGCTGAGAATAGAACTGGAGAACCTCTTGCTGTGAGGCAACAATGCTACCACTGCATCACTGTGCCATCCATTTTGAACATAAGTAACAACATAAAATATATTAACACAAGGATCTGTACAAATCAGTGTGATAGTCAAGTGACACAAAAGTATTTACAAAACTTCAAATAACTATGCTGGCATATGTTACACAGGCACTGCCCTACTTTCCCTGGCACAGATGGCAATACCTCACATCATTACACAAACATTTACTCACCCAATATTTCTGACAGTGTACTCTGTTGGGGACTTTTTAAAATCTGCCTACTCATTACACTTCCAAAACACATATATACAGTTACCTCTTTCTTCTCCATCACACATCTAACATTTACTGTTAACCTGAGGAAAAGTTCTTTGAAGTCTGCTTGGGGTATAAAATAACCTGTGCAAACACCTCCAAGCAAATATCCTAAACATTCTGGACTTTGTTGCATATTTGGGAGCCACACATATGCCCTCCCATTGTTCTTTTATAAATTGTTTTCCAACTCTGTCTTCCCAAACTTTTCTAACCTCCTCTGATTGATTCTTATAGTTATGCAGTGTTTTATGTGCCCTACTAATTATCCCTTTTTTAACAGCAGCATATGTTCCAGATGCAACTAAAAACTCTAACAGAGCTAATCTTTAACTTAAGATTTCCCTATCCATTTCTCTTTGCTTTACTCTGACATCAGTACCTGGTAAGGTAGGCAGTCTGTAGCCTGCACTCCAAATGTCTTCTTGGCCTCATTCCTCTATATTACCTTTCCATCACTATTTGCTCCCAGTACCTTGGTTACTTTGCCAGTTTTCTCCAGTAAATTCCAGTCCCCTCTTGCCTATTTTCTCTGACTCTTCTTCTAGTAATTCCTTTTGTCAAAATCTCATTTCTCTGTTCTCATGTTGGCTTACTCCTTAGAATACTTTCTGTTATGTTATGAGTATAATATTATGTATGGTTGTTATTATTCTCCTTAAGAATATGCATCCAAAATCCCAGTCTCTCTTTATTTCTTGAACTTCCCCTGTGCTTCATCATAATTAGCATCATCATCATCATCATCCCTTTCCATTTTGAATTACATCCATCTGCTTGTGTATGTGTTATGAGCCTTAACCGTGTAGCTCTAAAATATCCCTTCAAATTATATAATCCTGAACCACCTCACTCTACTGGAAGGATCATCTTATCCCACTTAACTTTTAAGCCCACATCTCCTCCCAGATAAATTACTTCAACTGATTATTAATTATTGTCCAAAACGACTCCTCTGGTTGATAAAAAATATGCCTGACCTGTATATAAAACTAAAGTGATTAAAATCATTTCACTACTCGTATCTTACTGTCCGTATCCATAAACAGGAGCTTTCAGTTTCTCAGTTTTTGTATTATCTTTTGTTTAGTCTCTTCCCACATATCCTTAGCTGCCATAACAAATTTCTTTTTAATCCATATTCCTAAATGCTTCATCTTTTCATGTCCCTGTCAGTATGTGTATTGCTGAACCAATTTGCATGTGGGTACATAATTTACTGCTATAGCCTTTGTTTTATATTCACTAATTTTATATCCCCAAAAGACTTGAAATAGTCTCAAAATGTTCCGCAAAACTGAGATGTCTTTTTCTGGATTTATAAGGCACAAAGTATCATCTGCAAATAAAGCTGATGTTTCTTTATTACCATACCTGTTCTACACTTGCTTTTCTGAGTCCCTTATTTTCTTTGCCAGTGGTCTAAATAGAAAGCAAATCACAAAGAGGAGAGAGGACACCCCTGCATGGTTCCTGTGTTCAAACATTTTCCTATGTCATTGTTAACCATTTCCATGATAAGTCTTTCCATGGCTTTGCATATGAGACTATTTAGAATAATAGGTCTGTTGTTCCAGGATCTGTTGATGGCCCACCTTTTTGCAGAGAGATGACCTTTGAAGTGCTCTATTCATGTGTTATGAAGCCTGTTGGATATTGTTGAATAGTTACTCCAGTAGCCCTGAAAGGTCATATTTCTGGCCATTTCAGAGGCAACCTAGGATATTATTGGAGCCCGTCAAAGGTGTATATTTGGCCTTAGACAGCACCTTTAAGACCTGCTCCTTACTGATAGTTGGAAGGGTTGTGCTAGATGGTATTTCATGGGGCTGGCTAGGAGTGTGGGGGGGGGGGGTAAAGCTGGAGCTGAACTTGTCACCTAGAACATTTGCTATATCTCCCAGTTCTGTGAATGTGGCTCCATTTACCAGCACTTCAGCACATTGTTGTGTGCTGCCTTTGAGGTTTTGGACATAGCAGAAGAAGGCCTTATGGTTGTCCTTGGCCTGGGGCACTATCTTTACCTCAACATTTGCTTTTTTGGACTTAATTAGTCCTCCAATTTGTGTATTCAGCATGATGAGAGTGTTTTTATCATTTTGATGTTACACTTTCTAATTTTAGCTATGACATTTGTTATTGCATAGCCTAATTTTGGAATGCCACCAGGGTGGTTTGTTTTTTTGAGTTACTTTTGTGCTTAATTCTGGTAGGCACAGCTTTTTCTATGCAGTCACTGAGATGGTTGCACAGAGCTTCTGTGAATAATTACACATAGGCTGCTGTGTTATCTGGGTTTGGAAGATCTTGAAATGTTGACAGAATATCGCCTGATAAAAGATATTTTGTCTTGGAGTAATTCCTAACTCCCTCACATACCCCAATCATTCTTAAATTTTGTTTTTGAGTCTTGGTCTTGTCTTCGAGTTTCACCAGTTTACGTTCAATCTAGAATAATTTTGTCTGTATTTTACGTCACTTCTTAATTCCTTGTTATAAGGACAAGAATTACACATAGGCTGCTGTGTTATCTGGGTTTGGAAGGGCTTAAAATTTTGACAGAACATCGCTTAATAAAAGGCATTTTGTCATGGAGTAGTTCTTGACTCCCTCACATACCCCAATCATTCTTAAATTTTGTTTTTCAGTCTTGTCTTTGAGTTTCACCAGTTTACGTTCAATGTAGAATAATTTTGTCTGTATTTCAGTTGATACATGTCACTTCTTAATTCCCTGTTATAAGGACAAAGCTGAAATTAAGATCTTTAGAAAAGGGTGGGAGCAAACTACATAGGTAAAATGGGAATTGTGGGAACAGTACATACAAGGGAGGAATGAGTTCTAAAACGTGGCAGGACTTAAATGAGCTATGTAATGTTTGAGTGAGAAAGATTGGGTAGATTAAAAGTGATGTATAATGTTTGTAACTGATCTGTAAGATCTCTTCCACACTTCCATTTTTCTGATCTTTTTGGTGAGGTAAGCCTCTTATCTTCTGTATTACCCAGATAATACCTATTATCTCATAAAAAAAAGCTCATACTTGAAATTCATAGTTTTTGTCTGGCAGGTACTAGATTGCTTGAAGAAAAAGGTACAATTGCATGCTACATCCTGGGAAAGAAATTATTGTTTAGCAGAACACAAATTGGTAAGCACTAGAGATGGTTGCAAATCAACAGACATGAAAATTGTCATGCATTTCGCAGTGTAATGATTATGGTGTCGGCAGCAGGTTGTTTCATTGCACGATCCTTACCAGATCTTTAACATGAAACAACAACCTAAAAGGACACATTATTTATTGTTGAGTATCTGACACAACCTAACACACTTTGAAGGTATTGTAATCAGGGTTTCTACCAACATAAACTTCTTAGCAGGCATCCAGTGCACTCTCATTCAATGGGAACTGGCCAGTGGTTACTGTGTGCTTCTAATGCCTGCCCATGCTGTGCCACTCTTGGCTTCCTTGAACCTTGTCCACCAGCACCACAGAAAGATGACACCTTAATCTCATTCCCAAATCCAGGCCTCTGGTAACACAGATGGATAAGATGTGTCTGTCACCCTATGAGCATTTCCAAATCTGTATGCATGCCCTACAATCACTGTTTCTTTACTCAATTGCTTATTAGCAAAC
The DNA here is from genome assembly GCF_019279795.1 of Protopterus annectens. Taxonomy (NCBI): domain Eukaryota; kingdom Metazoa; phylum Chordata; order Ceratodontiformes; family Protopteridae; genus Protopterus; species Protopterus annectens. The sequence goes on along the minus strand of NC_056732.1, from coordinate 1,835,718,098 downwards.
TAACCAGCCTACATTTCAAATGAGTTCTTCTACAATTGACAGCTTTGCCTGTTTGTACCTTGTGTTAAACTTTGAGAAATATTGTGTCTTTTTCTTCTGTTTTTGCTCTTTTTTTTTTAATTGTTTTTGAACAATAAGTGGAGCTTTTCTCCCCGGGCCTTCACTGAAAATGGACACGTATCTAGTCGGACTATCCCGTTCAACAAATGTAAAATAAAATAAATAAAATAAAAAATAATCATCTCTGAACATGAAACCTCTGAGTGCTGCTGTTAAGAAAGAATAGTGGAGGGTCAGAAAGAGGGTCACTTTCTTACTTTTCAGAACAGAAGGCGGTAGTGGATACTAGAGCTCATAAAAGGAGCAATAAGTAAACTTTGTATGTTTTGTCCATTTATTTAATGTTTTTACCTTTTAACAGGTGTAAATGCATGAAGACACTCAGTATTTCTTAGGAGACATACTAAATCTGAGTCCAGAAATCATAGCACAGTGCATAACTTATAGCTGATGAGATGTATGGGTATGAGCCCCTGCTTTCATCCAAGCAGCCTCTGACCCTTTGTCCAATCTGCTGTTCAAGCCCTAAGTGCTGTATTGCCTTCAGCCACTGTGAATGACCAGAGGAGCTAACAGAGGCATCACTGGGAGCTTTGCTAGACCTGTAGTTTGGTCGAAGTCCACCGTCATGAATATTGGATTCTGATTGTCCCAAAGTAATACCAAACACATACCACTATTGGCTAATAAAGCTCCACTGATTAAAGATGCAGTCTCTGATTCATAAATAAGACAGCCAACAACTGCGTAGAGCTGCTACTCGGGCCAAACCACATACTAGAGCCCTTTGCAATTGTTAAAAATGCCTAACCTCAGCAGGAATATCCATTTACATTCCAGTTCAGGTGTGCAGTGAGAAAGTAAATAATGTGGGAAGAAATAGCCAGGGAATTGTTATGGCTAGGCTTGTATAGGCCCTAGGGCTGATAGCCTAGTACCAACCTATGAACCTATGAATTTATTTAATGTATCCCTGGATTTTCCGTCATTCACAAGTGTGTTGTAATGGAAGAAGGAGTGTCAGAAGGCACAGAGTGACCTGCTTATGTCAGAAGGTATAGGTACGTTTGATGTACCTGTACCTGATTGGCTATGCAAAGTTGAGGGACTGCACGGCACAACATAGGTGAGCCATGACATCCTCTATAGCTTGAAGAAATATCACAAAACTTTTGGTTTTCTAATGAGATACAGCAGCATTTGTCACAACTGTTGGAATTTTTGGTATATCATTGAGAGGTATGGTGTCCAGCAGCTAGACAGTGCACATGTAGTATGTGGTCTTTTTCCGCAGCACTTGAGCTGAGGGCTCTTTAGACCTGCATCCTGCTTGTAACCCGGTGGCTGTGAAGGACTATGAATTGCAATTTTTCCTGACTGCATTCAAGTAGTACAAAGTAGGCCCAATGTATACGACTGTCATTATGTTTATGACTATGGTAGTGGTTCCTAGAATAAATGTTTTAATGATTCATACAATAACAGCAGTTGATTGTAAGTTAGAGGTCAAAAGTGTTAGACACTAAATTAATGTGTATAACCTTGTGATTGTGACTGTTTCAATTTAACCATCTTATGTTAAACAATACAGTTGTCATCTTGTAGCTCTCTTTACTTAAAGGAATTCTACGGTCACAAACTAAAAAAATAATTAAGACAATGCAGCAAAATACTAGGCAGAAAAATCCATGACCGGACCACGTAACTGTGTAACAAACAAATAGAAAGTGAAGCGGTCGCCAAACGTACAGCTCTCTATAACAATGTTTTTGCTTTTATTAAAGCTCCTAAATGAAGTAGAATTATGGAGCTAGAGGAAAATGAAGTATAAGCCCCAAGCATTATATGTGCATGCCGGAACTGAATATAATATCATTTTCATGCAGGATTTCCTATGGAGAACGTTGACATGAATGGACGGAAATAATATATGCAAAGATTACATCTTGTATAATAGGAATTATGTTTTATTATGCTTTGGAAGGGTTTTAAATGAAAACTGAGCATGTGAATGAAAAATGTTTAATGTTCTCTATACTGTACCTTTAAATAATTTCGAATTACAGATTAAGTGACGTATTGCTCCCTAGGGAGCATGCATTAGTTACGAATGAGAGGTGTAGACATAGGAATACTAGCAACATATGCAATGTATTAACGGGAAGTAAGTGGAAGGTTATTTAAATGCTTTTTTAATGTTTTTTCAGTTAATGGTCTGAAGAAGCCACTGGGAGTGGTGAAAGTGCTTACCCTACTATTATTTTCAGTTGTTTTAATAAATAGTACGTGATTTTAGAGCCGTACGTTTGGCGACTGCTTTATTTTCTATTAAAAAATAATTACATTTTAACTTCTTTTGAAGTTCTATGCAGTAGTAAGTTTTATTTATTTATTTTATTTTATTTTGCATTTATTGACTGGGAGTGTCTGGCTGAGCTATTGCCCTTTTTCAGTGGAGGCCTGTGGAGATAAGCTCCAAAGATATACAATCCAATAAAAATAGCAATACAGATATATTTCAATAAAACTAGCAATAGAGAACTTTGGTAGTTAAAATACATAAGCTACGTACATGTATATTGATGACAGATAAAACAGTACTATAAACAAAAAGGAGAATGTTAAAAAGTAGAATAAGTTCCATGTTTTGGTTTAAAAAGAGTTGAGTAAATATAAGGTTTTGTATGCAGAGTAGCGGAAACTTAAAAGGTTACATAAGAATATCAGTGAGCAGAGTACAGAATAAACTTAGGAGGTTGCATAGGAAGCATAGGATGAAGTAGTTAATGGTAAGTTTTAGTAAGTTAGTTTGACTGTACTATAAAAGGTAGGTAATAATCAGGGAGGGTGAGTACAATGGCAGGACCAGTGTTTTTTAAAGTGGTCTTTGGTTGCCAGCATAAGTGTCCTGGCATTGTAAGTAGTTATTGCTAATTGTTGTTATAACTCAAACATAACTTGATGGGCACAGACATACTGGTGTGATTTTTGTTAAAGCTCCCCTTTCTCCTAGTGCTCTCTGTATCTCTAGGAGTTAAGGTTGTAATGTACCACCATCTTATACAATATTTTCTTTTTGTTCACTCAGAATGGCAGTACTCTGAATTGCTGCTTACTTTTAGAATCTCTGGTGAGAGTGTCCTTACCTTTTTTTTAATTCCAGTTACCCTCTGTATTTTGTTTTGCATATTTTAAATGGACTGGAATACAACCTTTCTTCTTCTTCTCCTACAAAACAGTGCTCAAATTAGCCTTTTTGTGAAACTGGGAAACAGCTGCAGAGGTTCGTTCTTATTCATTCACTCCTTCGGTTGGGCTCACAGATTTCTCATTAGTTAAACCTTGTCTGTACTTTGATACAACATGGTAAAAGTGTAGTGAATACTCATAGGTTCATAGGTAGGTACTAGGCTATCGGCCCATGGGTCTAAGTAAGCCTAGCCAACAAGGTTCCCTGGCTTACGCCACCCAAGAAAGTGAATTTCCTGTGCCCCTGTCGAGCAGAGCCACAGAAGTGATCCTATTTCCCATCCACTCATCAAGATTTTTCTTGAAGAGTGCTAATGAAAAACTTTGCTTGACATAGATGGGTAGCTTGTTCCACAGTATAGGAAGTCTCTGGGACAGGAATCTATCCCTCCAGCATTGTCCTGTTTATTGTGGTGACAAGTTTTAGGTCCCTAGAGCGTGTAGCTCGGAGGGATTGGGATTTCTTTAGGTTTATCATGTCCAACAGCTCGGGGTTTAACATAGCTTTATATGTTAGGCAGAGATCTCCTCAGAGTAGGCAATATGCTACAGAGTAAATTTGGAGTTTTTTGAGACGGTCAGTGTAGGGCATCTGTCTGAGGCCAGTAATCCTCTTTGTGAGGTACTGCTGTGGCCTTTCCAGCTGCTGCAGATGTCTTGTGAGGTACATTCCAAAAGAGGAGTTGTACTCTATAATGGGTCTAATGAGTGCCTAGTAGAGGGGAACAATGACTTCTTTTTTAATAGATGAGAACCCTTTTCTGATGAGGTGTGCCACATAGAAGGATTTCCTGACTACTGTGGTGATGTGATTATCAAAGGAGAGACTACTGTCCACCTGGGTCCCAAGGTCTCTTATCACACATTTGGTGTTAAGTAGACTGCCGTTTATGTGGTAGTTCATGGGTACAGAGTTTTTATTTTTTTTTATTTTTATTTAACCTTTGTTGACTGGGAAAGTCTGACTAGGTTCCACAGATCCTGTTTTCAGTGGAGACCCGGGGAGAAATGCTCCAGAAGCATGTCTTTAGAATGTGGGAGGAAACCGAAGTACCCGGAGGAAACCCACGCGAACACAGGGAGAACATGCAAACTCCACAAAGAAGGCACCAGAGCTGAGAATCTAACTGGAGAACCTCTTGCTGTGAGGCAACAGCATTAACCGCTGCACCACTGCACCACCCTTTTACCAAAGGGGATGACAATGCATTTTTTTGCATTGAGCTTGAGGCCATGCCTCTGACACCAGGCATCTGTCTCAGTGGGGCCCTTCTGTAGGATGTTTCAGTGAGGCCCTTCTGTACTCAGATGTTTAAGTAGGTTTATGGCCAGTAGGAGGGAATCTAAGCACTTCTAGTGACAGTACACTAAAAAGTACATAAATATCTAGCCAGCTATATGTAGGACTTATCAGACACTCCATGTTTATGACCCTAATGGTAGGGGGAGGTGGACCTCATCATCATCATCAACCTCTTCTTTTCCCCCATTTTAACATTGGGTTGTGGGTTGCCGTAAAGGTTAAGGTGTTTACTTCAGATACACAAGGTATAGGGTCAGATTCTCACCTCTTGTCACTGACTGGTTATTGACTAAGTGCATAATAGTCTGCCGACTGAATGCTTAATATTTACCCATGAATCATCTCTACTTCTCTCAATTCAGCACCACTGTCCAACCTTCTTCAACAGTCATGTCTGACTACCACAGATCTTTTCTCACAGAATAAAAGGGGTAAAATGCAATATTTGGGCTTTTCTTAAACAAAAATTATCCTAAAGAAGTTATTGAGAGGTTTCATATAAACCCATCATGCTATGCAATGAAGAAGATGGATAGCATAGAAATACCACAGTAAGGGAGAAATGGATGTCATACTGTATATTATATGTACCAATATAAAAATCATTTTGTAAGGAAGAAAATGCATTCTGTCAATAGAATGTTGTGTTTATGCTGTTTTTATCTTTTAACTTTTTTTTGTGCTTTTTTAGCTTCCTGTATTTGACCGTCAACTGCCTCCAGTTCCTCTGCTCATACATAGAGTCTGCTGGACTTTTTTTAGCCTGCCCTAGGGTATATGCAACCCATGTCTGCGACCAATGAAGAGATTAGTGACCCTGGGGCAGCAACCCATTGATGCCTCAAAGTATTTTCTCCTGTTTTTCCATACTCTTGTGTGCACTCATTAACACATAAAGGGTGGGGAACATTCAGTGGGCTTCAATGCTGAACCGCCCATCACTATTGCAAGAGGTTGATGTCAGCAGGACTCTCCACCTATCTTCAGGTAGCACCATGTGGTTGTTTCCTCAGTGTCCAGTAGGGAAATCAAACTGTAACACTAGGGTCTGAATGGAGCGATGATAAGTCAGCAAGCAAAGGAGAGTAGTATTGCTGAAATTGAATTCATCCTCAAGTCTTGGTGAGTACCTTCATGAGGTGGACCCTGTTTTTCACAAAATCTCACCAAGACCACGCAGATATATAGACTATATTTTATATAGCATATATGATGGACAGAAGTAGGTCAAAAACTAAAAATGATAGCTGGGTGCACAAGACCCAGGATAAAAAAGTGCCCAATCCTAGTAGGCGCACTGGTGCCAGGACTGGAAAAAATGACAGTGTAGATTCTATAAAATACAGAAACATTCCTACAGTGGGGCCAGGCCAGGCCCAAGGGGGAGGATGGCCCCCCTGTTGTCGAAGTACGTAGAAGCCCATACAAATCACAAAAACGGGGATACGCCAAAGAATTAAGATGCTAGAGTGGAGTATTGAGGATAAGAAAGAAATTATGTATTGTTACTATTATGTAAAAAGCCTAAAATTTCCAGACACAAGATATACATAAAGATTAAGAGAGAAATTAGAGGAAAGAAAAATGCTTCCACAAGAAAAACTGTCAGAAGCTTCAAATAAAAAATTGTGTTCATTAATACAACACATTTGTGAAAAACATTATATAAACCAAGAAACTTTGATGTGTTTGGAAAAAGAAGCATCTGAGGAAGTGTGAAAATATAAACAGCAAAACCTAGATATTTTTGAAAAGTATAAAAAAGAAATATGGACATGGGAAAGAAAGAGAGATTTGATATGGTGCAATATCTATGCAAAGTCAAAAGCCAAATTAATCAATACAAAAAAGGTAGCCCCAAAAATATTTGAAGAGAAATACAGGCAAAGGTGTCCAGCTATGGAAAATTTTGCAATAAAAATAGTATCACAAAGAGGGAATATAGAAAAGAAGATTAGTAAAGTAGAAGTTAAAAAAATAGAAGTTGAAGTTATGGAATGCATGCAGAGTTAAGGATTTGATGTAGAAGGTCTAACACAGGTTACATCACAGCATGATGGAACGGGTCCCCAAAGTAAGGAGAAACAGGAAGATCAGGAGACATCTGAAGAAGAAATATGGACATGGGAAAGAAAAAGGGATTTAATATGGTGTAATATTTATGCAAAGGAGTATGTAGGATGATTGTTTTAAAGTTTTTTACACTAATAACCTGGTAATTTATAAACTTACTTAAGTAGACATTCATTGGACTTAACTTATTAACATTTTATATTGCACATATTTCATTTATTTTTTTGTATATATTTTTCTATACAATTTGAACACATTTTTTTGTTGATCTGTCTTTAAAAGTTTATTGTTTAATTAGGACTACTTATGTGTTTTTATTAATTCATGAAAGGTGCATTTAAATGTTGATGTTAGTAATTCGCTCACAGTTGCTGAAGAAGTCACAGGTACTGTGAAGAAAGACACAATGAATCAATTAAGCATTTATAATAAATGTCAATTTACTGGATTATTCCTGCGGTATTATCTTGCCTCATAAGCACTGCTTTTGGTGTGTATTATATGCAAAGGAGAAAGCAAAACTAATCAATAAAAAAACAGCAGAACCAAAGACATTTGAAAAGAAATACAGGCAAAGGAATCTAGACATTTATACAAAAAATAAGAAGACAATGAGGAAAAGTAGAAAAGGATATTAGTAATGGAGAAGTCAAAGAAATAGAAACTGAGGTTATGGAGTACCTGCAAAGTGAAGGATTCAGTGTAGAAAATGTAACTCAGAAAACATCACAGCTGCATAAAGCAATGGACATCCAAATTAAGAAGAAACCATTGGAATGGGAAGCAGCAGGTCAGTTGCCATATGAAGATATTTTGGAGCCTTTCACAGGAAACCGGTGTAAACCCTCACTTTAAGCTGGACAGCAAAGGAAGGAACAGGAAACTGTGACAACTCCGACGCAGTCAATGTTGAAGAGTGATAGGCCAGTGAGTTCCCATATGACTGAGCAACGGATGACACAGGATGAAATTGATGAGAATGTGCCACAGGAAGATGCTATAGAATTTTCTATAGAATGCCCACAGGAAATGGAGAACAAAAAATGTGCCCCACTTTAGAAAAGAAAGAGCTAAGAACAGAATTGTTTGATTTAATAGAGATACACATATTAAGATCAATGAAAGAAATAGGCTACAGAAGGTCAATAAAAACCCAAAAAGTTAAAAGTTTGATACAACAAACAAACACAGTAATTAGGACTGTTCATAGAGATCCATACGATACAACAGAAGTAAACAGGATATATTACTGTGCAGCTAAATTAATAAATGATAAAATTCTACCACATGAGCACATGGTAGTCAGGGAAAGGAAGCGGAGAAATCTAATCCCATCATGGAAGCGTCGAATAGAGAAAACTATAAAGCAATTAAGACAAGAAGTGTTACTATTAGAAGAGTATAGAAGAAGGAACAGATCAACAAAAATACTCAGAAAGATAGATGTGATAAAAAGCAATGTGCAGTATTATAACGGATCAGGATTTATCATGCACTATTGTAAATAATAAACTAAAATATCAGCACAGTTAGAAAACTTGGAAGATACACAGATAAATAAAAAGGAAAAGAACAAAATAAGCAATTTATTGATGACCCAAAAAGGTTTTGTAGAGAACTGGGAAACCAGGTAAAAAGATTGAAAGACCACCTAAAAAAGAAGAAATGGACACATTTTTTGGAGCAGTATCTATGAAGATTCTGTGGAACATAACCAAAATGCTAAATGGATAGAAGAAGTAAAAGAAAGAATAAGAAGTTTAAAGGTACAGGATATGAAATGGGATGAAGTAACAGCCAGAGGGATTGAAACAAAGTTAAGAAAAGCCTCTAAATGGAAAATCCCAGGCCCAAATGCAGTACCTAATTTCTGGCTAAAAGTATTAACATCTTTGCATGAAGATTTAGCCATAAGTAAGAACTATTTATATGCGCACCCTGAACAGACACCAACCTAGCTAATAACAGGAAAAACAATACTCCTTTTCAAGAGTGAACCTGCAAGCTATCTTAAAATTATAGACCAGTAACTTGCCTTCTGATGATGTATAAACTGTACATTGGAATTGATGCCAACAGAGTTTATAGTCATTTAGAAGAAAACTTAATTATGGCAATAGAACAAAAGGGCAATAAAAGAAAGTCATATGGAACAAAGGATCATTTGTTGTTAAATAAAGTCATAATGGAGAACTGTAAAAAGGGAAAGAACCTAAGTATGGCATGGATTGACTACAAAAAAAGCATTTGACAGTTTCCCACATTCATGGATAAAAGAGTTCTTAAAAATGTATAACATACACCCTACATTAATACATTACATCACAGCAACTGTGAAACAGTGGCTAACCACTTTGCAGTTAAGCCATGATAAAGGACAAATTATTATTCCAGGGATAAAAATCCAAAGGGGGATATTCTAGAGTGACTCTCTGTCACTGTTGCTCTTTTGTCTTGCCCTTAACCCACTAAGCTGTCTGCTTAACAGATTAGGTCATGGCTATAATTTGGCTCACAGAAAGCAACAAAGTATAAAGACTTCTCATCTTCACTTTATCGATGATTTAAAAATGTATAGCTCATCAGATGAGGAATTGAAAGCACAACTGCAAGGAGTCAAAACTTTTTCAGATAATATAAGAATGTCATTTGGTCTTGATAAATGTGGAAAAGCAACTTTTAAAGAAGGAAAACTGCAGCACCAAGAAAACATCAGTTTGGGACAAGAATTTGATATAAAAGAACTTGAGCAAGAGGGAGTGTATACATATCTGGGAACTGATGAAGGATCAACTGTACAACATGAACAAATGTGAATAAAACTTAGTAAGGAATATTTTAGAAGCCTTAAATTATTCCTGAAAATAGCATTGACATCTAGGAACAAAATTCAGGCTATAAACTAATTTGCTCTTCCTGTCCTAACTTACAGTTTTGGAGTGATTGGCTGGCCCCAAAAAGTGCTGAATAGATTAGACAGGAAAACTAGAAGGATGCTTCATGCTCATCAAATGATTTATAAAAATCAGTGCATGCCAAGATTATATATTCCCCTTCCGATAGAGGTATGGCTGCCTTGAAAATGATTACACATGTAGATCTGCAATTCTGGGACTGCATACACGACTGCTGACCTCACAATACCCAAACGTAATGAAAGTTTTGAAACACGAGGAAAATAAATCTAAGATGACTAAGTCTAGCAGAAGCATATTGGCATCAAGCAGGAATGGAAATCAAACCAGAAGTAGATAAAAGTCAGGCAGCAATCACATGTGTCAAAAAACAAACAAAAAAAGGAATGTAAGGTGAAGGATCAGATAAGAAGGCAAGAAATGTAGAAAGTGCATAAATATAGTGGCAAGTATAGAAAACTTTTGGAAGAAACTCATGTTGATCAGGATCAAACACAGGAATGGTTAAAAGAGGTGAATTCAACCCAAAAAGCAAAAGGTTAATATTGGTGGCCCAAGATAGTAGCCCACGTAAACATTGGTTTAAAAAATCCATTGAATATGTGGGAGAAACAGACAAATGTAGGTTTTGTAAAACAGAATTGGAAACAGTTGCACGCCTTGTTGCTGGTTGTGACATACTAAAGGCAGAAGGACTGTATGCTGAAAGGCATAATAATGTGGCAAGACTGTTGCACTGGGGATTGTAAAAACATTATACTATTGAAGTAGCTGAAAAACATTGGAAATATGAGCCACAGAGCATCATACAAAATGAAGTCTACATCACATGGGATCACCCACTACCAACAGTTCAAAAGATAGATGCGAGAAAACCGGATATAGTGGTCCATGAAAAGAAGACAAAAGTAGCATTGATCGTTGAAATTGCTACACCCAGTGACTGCAGTGTCTTGCATACAGAGAGGCACAAAGTCACAAAATAACAAGATTTTCGGGCACAAATGAGAGCAATGTGGAAGAAAGATACCCAGACAGTTCCAACAGAAGTAGGAGGAATGGGTCTTATGAAAAGAATCTGCAATTATATTTAGATTTGTTACCAATACATGTAACTCCATACAAATTGCAGAAGGAGTCATTATTGGGAACAGTGAGGGTACTGCAAAGAGCACTTCTGGCTGACATCAAAGTCTGAAACAATACTAATGTCATTAACTTTAATCATACTTTGACTTAGGAATGGGGTCCATTCCTGTCATGGTATTAGAAACCCAAAAGACTTGGAGAAATTAAAAAAAATAGAGTAACAGTGTACTCCAGTTGCACACATCTCTTGGCTTCCCTGTCAGTGCCTCAGATGTCTGAACCTGGGTCTGGCACTGTGACTGAGTTTTGTGCAGTATGCTGTGGGATTCTCTTTCACCCAGCCTCTGCATTTACCCTGTTGTCCCCATATACCACAACTGAATTACCGGCACAGCAGGCAGATACCTCACTTTTGTCAAACTAAACTCATTCCTAAAGCAGAATCATCAGCAGTACAGTAGGGTGCCCATCACCAGCAGTGCAGTAGGGTGCCCAATCACCAGCAGTGCAGTAGGGTACCCAGTCACCAGCAGTGCAGTATGCTGCCCAGTCACCAGTAGCATAGTAGAGTGCCCAGTCACCAGCAGTGCAGTAGGGTGCTCATCTCCAGCAGTGTAGTCAGGTGCCCAACCACCAACAGTGCAGCATGATGCCTGGTCACCAGCAGTGGAGTATGGTGCTCAATCACAGTCAGTGCAGTAGCGTACCCAGTCAACAGCGGTGCAGTAGGGTGCCCAGTCACCAGCAGTGCTGTAGGGTGCCCAGTTAGCAGCAGTGAAGTAGGATGCCCAGTCACCAGCAGTGTAGTAGGGTGCCTAATCATCAGCAGTGCAGTATGGTGACCAGTCAGCAGCAGTGCAGTCAGGTGCCCATTCAGCAACAGTGCAGTATGGTGCCCAGTCACCAGCAGTGCAGTAGGGTGCCCAATCACCAGCAGTGCAGTAGGGTGCCCAATCATCAGCAGTGCATAGGGTGCCCAATCACCAACAGTGCAGTATGGTTCCCAGTCACCAGCAGTGCAGTAGGGTGCCCAGTCACCAGCAGTGCAGTAGGGTGCCCAATCACCAGCAGTGCAGTAAGGTGCCCAATCACCAGCAGTGCAGTAAGGTGCCCAATCACCAGCAGTGCAGTCTGGTGCCCATTCAGCAGCAGTGCATAGGATGCCCAATCACCAGCAGTGCAGTAGGGTGCCCAATCACCAGCTGTGCAGTGGGGTGCCCAGTCATCAGCAGTGCATAGGATGCCCAATCACCAGCAGTACAGTAAGGTGCCCTTACTCTCTTTTCCAAACCTGAAATATCAGTACTACAGATTAATATTCACCCACACAATCACCCAAAGCCGAGTCTTAAGCCAAGATCATCTGAGACATAGATGGAGATCCAAGATCTATGGTGGTGGTCAGTTGCTACTCTACATCAAAGATGAAACTGAACTGTTTATTAAATAGGAATATTACAAATGCTATACAGAAAAGAGCAGAACACAGTCTTTTCATGGCAACAACTATATTATCTGTTATCCTGTCCCATTTTTATCCCCACTCAAAGACACCCCCAATCAAGTCTGGGAGTTCACCATGTGGGAAACATTATATATGATATTAAAAGAGCTACAGCAAAAGTATAAAATAAAAAAATGCTGTTAAGGACTACTGGATAAATGTATTATGCTGTTTATTTGTTAATCTGTTAAGCCCTCTATACCAAAGGGCCTCTTTCAGGGGTGAGCCAGAAGCACTGTTTGGTTAAGTGACTTACTCAGAATCACTCAGTAAGCATGTGGATTCTGAGGGGATCAAACCAGGACTACAGGATGATGCACATTTACTGAGAATCACTGACTAAATGCGTGGATTCTGAGGGGATCAAACCAGGACTATAGGATGATGCACATTTACTTAGAATCGCTCGATAAGTATGTGAATTCTGAGGGAAATCAAACCATGACTACAGGATGATGCACATTTACTGCGAATAACTGATTAAGCATGTGTATTCTAAGGGGATCAAACCAGGACTACAGGATGATGCACATTTACTCTGAATCACAAGGTAAGCATGTGGATTCTGAGGGGATCAAACTAGGACTACACAGTGAAGTTCATTAGCAGCTTATAGTCTTTATCCTGTGATCTGAATGTCGATAAAGGTGTATTAGCAGCTGAGTGTTTTCAGAAAATAACTAAACTATCCTCTTATGCTGTACTGATGAGGCCATAAAAAGGGTGAAACATGTCATGTCTACTGCTAATGGGGTTTAGCTTTATTGGCATGAATACCCAATGAAGGCTTATAAAAAATAAGCAGTCAGTAGACATACAGAAGCAATGTAGCTAAAACATGTGCATGTCCTTAAAAGTGTATTTGCATATTTCCTGTGAGCCTCTGTCATTGGAGGTTTAGGGGTTTTTTACACAGAGAAATCTCTGGTTTGCCAAGGAGGGTTTTTGGGTTTTTTGCATGACCTTTTCACTCTTGATCTCAACATTCGCAGAAAAAACAGTAGTCGCAGAAAGAAAATAATCGAGTAAAATCCATATTAAACTTTTCTATTCTAGCTATGAGGAAGTAAAACATGAATGGTATAATAGTAGTGTCAGTTGTTGTATCTTTTGGCTTTTCCCGGTTAGGGGTTGCCATAGTGGAACTCCAGTCCACTAATGATTGGCAGTAGATTTTTACGTACCAAGTTGCCAACTCTGACGCACCACCTTCAACGAAGGTATGCCCATTCATGCATGTCTCAAGACAGAAGATGCTTTAGCTGAGAATCGAGCAGGACAACATCTTACTGTGAGGCGACAACGCTACCGCAGCACCACCACCAATTAACAGCTTGGGATAAAGAAGTTTACCAGATCAAACTAGTGTATGTCTGTATGTCCTATGCTAGCTCTGAGAAAGCAAACATGTCTATTATAATAGAAGATTCATTAATTGTTAAGGATGAAAAAGTTTAATAGAGTCAATTACTGGTTTTTCTGTATGTGGTATGTAAAAAAAAAAAGCAGTTGTTGCTGCTTTGGTGCAAATGTAGCTGCAGAGTTTCCTGGAGGTATCCTTTTTTGATGTAGTAAGTAGTTTGAAACTCACTGGCCAAAACTGAAGCCAGCGCACAATTGCATGCAAAACCAAACCAAGTACCTAGCTATTTGAAGGTGGTGCCTTTTAAATGGATGGGTTGTTTTTGGCTTACCAGTGATTCACAGTTTTATGTGCAATCACTAGTCTGCATTTATCTTGCTTTGCTCTTTGCGATCAAGATTGCAGTATCTTGCATATTTCTTCTTTCCACAAAATACAGCAGTCTCATGGTTAGTATATATAAGTACTGGGGATTGCATGAGTACAGGACATTTTCCCCTCTTGCAAAAATACTTTTTTACAGTATTTTTTAATGTTCAAATGTGGCTCATCATAGAACTTTGCAATATTTTTTTGATTGTACTTAGAAGTCTTGATCAAAACATATGAACACACACACACACGCACGCACGTGCACACACTCAACACACACACACACACACACACACACACACACACACACACACACACACACACACACACACGCGCGCGCATGCATGCACACACACAAACTTTTATGTTATCCCAAACTAAAGTGTCTGTAAAATAATTATACAGTCTATGTGAGCAGAATTTGTTGAATTGTGTTTTAGTCACCCAGTACAGTGAATGTTGGCTTTTGTGACATGCATCCAAAAGCAGTGGTAGTGTCAATGAAATTAGTGGAATCCAGAAAATGGAGCGAGAGGAAACTTCGCACAAAAAATTCACTGTTTATTGCTAATGTAATTTGCATTCTAGCATATATTCATGTTTCAGGGTTGAAATTATGTTTTGATTGTGTGTTTGTTACCTGTTACATTTTCATATACATCATGTAATGATATCAGCTATGCATACTACATAATTATCCAAGTTTCAAAGTTTGGGAAAAGTGCTCAGAAAACAATATAGTTAGTTTGTGAACTGAAACTAGGTGAAATGCAGTTTTTGTCAATAAAGAAATGTTTTGATGTTACATGTGTAGAAAGAAAATGGGGTAATATTTAAATCCATTGCAGTAGAAAGACCCTCTTTTGAATCAATACCCATACAGATTCATTCATTCTCTTGACACCAGCTTTATTGTATTTTGGGTCACAGGCCTATCCCAGCAAACAGTAGGCTTAGGCCAAAGAACTAATCGTGCCCATCAGGGGATATGCAATGATGGCTTAGTGGTTAACTACTCTGACTATAGTGTACAGGGTCCTGGGTTCGAGCCTTGCAGAGGCTATTTATTGGGTTGGGAGACTGGCCCAGTGATTAAGGTGTTTGTCTTACAAACTCAATGTGCAGGGTTTGAGTCTCACAAGGGATAATTGGCTAGGCTTAAAATGGCTCTCAAGAGCAGTTAGCCTAGTACTAACCTATGATAAGTGGACATACTTCCTTACATTCCCTGCACTTACCTTTGGGCAGTTTTGAAGACCACCAGTTTATCTTACCTCATATCTTTGCAATATGAGAGGAAACTAAAGTATTCAGTAAAAGCCCAACCAGACACAGAGAAGACTGCATAAACTGCTTCCATGAGATGTATGTATATCGTGTTTGTGTGTTTGTGCATGTCAGTGTGCTCGCGCGTGCGTGTTCCTTTGGCTTGCTTTTCAGAACTCTTGCATTGTGTTGACATTTGCTTTTCACATCTCTTTCCAGTGTCAGAATGACCTGTAGGCTTGGGGCTGCCAGACCTCATCTGGTAGGAAAGAGATCTGTTGTCAGTGTTGGAGGTGGAGAGGTGCTGGAGAGTGAGCCAGCATTAACATTACTATCTAGGGAATTAAGAATTTTTATTATGCTGTATGATTATGGCATGTTGGGTGATGTAGCCAGTGCAAGCATGGCATGGGCTTTGCAAGAAAGCCAGCCCGTCACTGGATGACACTTCATCATGGCTCTAGTGTCTGCTACAGTTGCTTCTATAGGTACACCCCAGCACACCTCCAGTCATCCCTCATGAGAGAGGTAAGTAGTCATTGCCTCATCATTCCTCTCCTACTCCATCGCTGGCTACTTCATTGTCCGAGATGGCAGTCTAACTTGGATCAGGGTTTCTTGCATCTGCACAGGAGTAAATAAGCTATCTGTTTATAGCGTACCTCCAAGCAAAAAACACAGGAGTAAATAAGCTATCTGTTTATAGTGTACCTCCAAGCAAAAAACACAGGAGTAAATAAGCTATCTGTTTATAGAGTACCTCCAAGCAAAAAACACAGGAGTAAATAAGCTATCTGTTTATAGAGTACCTCCAAGCAAAAAACACAGGAGTAAATAAGCTATCTGTTTATAGTGTACCTCCAAGCAAAAAACACAGGAGTAAATAAGCTATCTGTTTATAGTGTACCTCCAAGCAAAAAACACAGGAGTAAATAAGCTATCTGTTTATAGTGTACCTCCAAGCAAAAAACACAGGAGTAAATAAGCTATCTGTTTATAGTGTACCTCCAAGCAAAAAACACAGGAGTAAATAAGCTATCTGTTTATAGAGTACCTCCAAGCAAAAAACACAGGAGTAAATAAGCTATCTGTTTATAGTGTACCTCTAAGCAAAAAAGACTGAGTATCCCAGAACCACGAGTCTAAAATATAATTCTTATATTTTAAACTCATGATTTTGGGATACTCAGTCTTTTCTGCTTGCTATTACTTGGAGATACCAGATTTGATACCAGACTTGCTTCATTCGTGACATGGTATACCTCCATTCAGAACTTTGCAGAATGTCCAGATTTTTGCATCATGCTTTTCATCTTTTCCTCATAAAATGTGAGTTTCTTTGGAAAATTATTGAGGATTGAAGTCATTAAATAATGACAACCACTGGAGTTTCAGACTTCATAACCTTCATAAAATGCATATGAATACAAACCCAGTCATCACCTGTTCTTTTTAGGCTTGTCCAGAACTCTTTCTTTAAGAAGTTAAGAGGTATGGTCTAATCTTCTTGTAAGAAAATGAAAACTGTTTGTGTCTGAAAAGATGCTGTAATGTATGTGTACATGTCTTTAAATATTTCATACCTTTAGCCGTGTGTGTGTGTGTGTGTGTGTGTGTGTGTGTGTGTGTGTATATATATATATATATATATATATATATATATATATAAAACACACACACACACACACACACACATAGACACACATATATATGCATATCATGTGGTCTGGTGTATATATATATATATATATATATATATATATATATATATATATATATATATGTATAGATATACCATGTGGTCTGGCTTCCTGTGCATTATTTGGTATAGTTTAAAAGCAAAGTATAAAAACATTTAATAAATAAATAATAAGTAAATAATAAATCAATTAATAATAAATAAATAAGTAAAAGTTTAAAAGTAAAGTATGTCCTTTGTCCCCATGCCAGTCAGTGGCTGTAAACTGTAACTGTTTCATAAGTTGTACTTGGCTTGCACAGCACCTGGGGAAGTGATACTATTTCCCCTCACTAATTCTGAATTCCCTCCACTTACAATATTTTTTAGTCTTCTTGTGCTCTTAAAATTAAATTTACTTATTACGTTTATTTGATCTTGTAATTTCGACCCTATCCTGAATCAGCTTAAACAGGGCTGTAAAATTACAGATGAAATCTGTCTCTTCTCATAGTTGTGCACTAACCTGAGGTTGCCAAGAAACCAAATAGATTATTTCATTTTTGCTGTGCTTGCACAGCGTGCGCTTACTACCTGCTCCGTTCACCCTCAGTGTGCTTGGGCACACTCTGCTCCCCTACCCTACCCCCATTCCAACCCACCACCACATCACTTACATTTATGCTAAACATACCTCACCTACCATATCACACCAACCACTCATAATCAACTACATCACCATTACATCATGCCAGTTAATAATCCCACAACCTCTCACACAGTTACACTCATACTCTGCTTTCCTCCCTACATTTTCACTAACCATCAGTTCCCATATACCAAACTCTAAATTCAAACATGCTACTCAGTCACATAATACTTCTTCCAATATTAATACTTGCCCTCACTCTCATCACACCTCACAACCTGTCTATTATCTACTTAAAATCTCCCACCTACCCATCCACAAATCCTCCTCTAACCACATACTGCAACTTCATTATAGCACCCCAAAATCTATAATTCCACCAAAACTGAACTATTCTCATATAGATATTTACATTCATCTACTTATACTTCTGCTTTCCTTCACCTTAGCAAAAAAATGGAATGCTCTTCCCTCCACTCTTAGGACCTGCGATAACTTTGAAAACTTTAAAATTCTTCTTCATTCTCACCTTTACTCAAACAGGAAATGCAACTGTACTTTTCACCCTATATCTCTCAAGGTCTCCTCCACTCTTACTCCTGGCTCACCTCTCACCTAGTTAACCTTGCTCATTTGTATTATGTATATATAACTATATTGTAAAATCTAGCCTCAAGGCCATTTGCCTGTTTTTACACCTAAACAAAATTGTAATTGTTTGTTTCTTTATGAATGCCACCTGTTTATTTGTCAGTTATGCAAAGTTTCTTAGTAATTATTCATGTAACTATATTGTTGGAGCTTTTCTCCCCGGGCCTTCACTGAAAACGGGCTCCCCTAGCCCAGTGGACCTCCCCGGTCATCAATCTGAAATAAATAATAAATAAATAAATAATATATCACTGAAACATCCCCAAACATTCACTAAATATTTCTCCCCAACAACTCACAAAAAAATCAGACCTTCAGTTATGTGGAGACATACATCCTAACTCAAGCCCAAATTCCTCCTAACAGAACACATCCATCACACATAGGAAACCCCAGACAACAATAAAACTTAACACCCCACCACTCATCAACATACCCAAAAAAATTCAGACATCCTCCTTATTAACATAAAACTCAGAAGCTCATTAAATAAAATACATGAATTCCACGCTACCATATCCCTGTACACTCCTAACATTGCTGTCCTAACTGAAATCTGGCTTAAACCCCACATAAACAACAGCAAAATCATATCACCTGGCTACAACATTCTTAGACAAGACAGGATAACTAAACAAGGCAGAGGTATTGCAAATATATACAAGGACTCTAAACTTTAAGAAACTGCAAGTAACTGCCCCAGAGCTAAATAACACTGAACTAGTAATCTTATGCCTAAAAATCAACAACAATAATCATGTAATCTTACTAGCAGTATACATCCCACCCAACAATAATCCATTTACTATAACAAAAACTACTGTCATGGGCATCTACTACATTTAGCCAAGAAACCAATATAGTTGGAGATTTTAATACTGATTGGCAAACCTATTTCTGTGAAAACCCCTCCAGTTACGTAAACTTACATGGTTTCAACCAGCTGATACATATACCCACTAGGGTTGGCAAAAACAACAACAGACATTCAATTCTGGACTGGACCCTGACAAATAAACCCTCACTTACTTATCCTTCACTCAGGTTGTCTCCCAGACAGCCTAAGTGACCACCTATTAGCCTACTTCCTAAGGCACCACAACTCTCATACAAAAACTACATCATACATACAAGTATGTAATAAAACAAAATTCTCCTCAGACACTTTTAAACAACTGTTCCAAAACTGCAATTGGTCCCGTTAAAATACCTCCCATTAGCTGAAGCAGTAGAATTCTTCAACAGTAAATTTCTAGATATTCTAAACACCTTGCCCCTGTAAGGCCCATTAGATCTAAAACAAATTACTGTCCATGGCTCCCAAGTGAAACCAAACATCTACTAAAATAAATAGACAAATGCTGGTACCAAAATTAGGCCAACAAAACCAAAGCTTCCCTTGATAATTACCATCACTTAAGAAATATTTGCAAAAAAATAAATCAAAACTGATACAAAAAAACAGTACCACTCAAGCATGCAGCACAAACATCAAAATAACCCACATAAATTTTGGGGTACTATCCAACAGCTTATATAACCAGGCCGTATTTCCACCCTATCACCAAATACTCATTACTCAGAAGATAGTATAGCATCCCAGTTTATCTTCTTTTTCGTAAACTCTATACTCACACTTATAAAAAACAAAAATAGTTCACAACAAATTGCTCATCTTGAAGTCAATGGCACCCCTACCACATGTTTCCTCCAACCCATCCAAATAGGTAAAATAAAGAAATTACTGAGCAAGCTAAACCCTACAACTCATGCTGCCAACAAACTACCAGATGAATACCTCAAATTAGCAGCTGACATCATCTGTTACCCAGTATCCATTCTGATTAATAGATCCATCTCTGACCAGTACGTACCTAAAATTTGGAATCTCCGACTAATTTCTCTCCACAAAAGGGGCTCCTCATTAGATCTCTCCAGCTATAGACCAATATCCATACTATCCCCTCTTTCATAAATGTTAGAAAAATGCATCCACTCATGACTAATGCAAAACCTATTGACTAATAAGCTCCTTGCCAGCTCACAACACGGATTTCTGCCAGGCCATAGCACCAGCACTGCCCTGCTTAACTTCACCAGTACTGTAAACCAACTAAAAAGCAAGGGCCAAATGGTCCCCTCAATATTTCTGGATACATCAAAGGTATTTTACACAGTTTCTCATGCGCAGCTCATACAAGAGCTGACATCCCGTGACGTATCTAAAAATACCCTCTCAATGTTCCAGAATTAGCTCTCGGATCACCAACAAGCAGTCAAGTGGAAATATGATCTTTCTTCACTGCTTCTTGTAACAGCAGGTGTCCCAGAAGGCTCAGTACTTGGTCCACTACTCTTCTCAGTTGTCACCAATAAATCTCCACACTGCAACTAACCTTGCTATCATCATACAGCAGATGACTCCACTGTCATCTGTGCCGCACCCTCTCTGCCACAACTCCAAGAAGTTACCCAAAAATCTTTCATGGCCATTAAATCTTTCCTAAATAAATATAAGCTCATCCTAAACCCCAACAAAAGCAAACTAATGCTATTCCTCAACAACTATCACAAAAAACAACCTCAACCAAGAGTTTAAAATCACCTTATCCAATCACACACTAATTAAACCAATCTCAGAAACCAAGCTATTAGGTGTCACTGTTAATGATAATTTAAAATTTGACAAGCATATATCACTTACAATCAAAAAGGCCCACATTAAGTTAGGTTCTCTTTATAGAATTAAAGCTTACCTAACCAACTCTTTTAGAGAAGCAATCACCAGGACCCACCTAGTATCCACCGTATTCTATGCCTTCCCCTATACTTACAAACCTCAAGAAAACTGACTTAAGCAAACTTGAAACATACTACCATAATATAACCAACCTGCCCCACAGAACCCATCACTGCCTTGTTCTAAAACAACTCAAATGGCTAGAATTACTTAACCTCTTATCCATAAACCATCTTACCCTAACCCACTCTATAGTACATCTACCTGATAAATGTCCAGCCATACACAACCTACTACAAATATACCTCAACAACAGGACCTTGAGATCCTCCAACAAACTGCTATTAAAAGTTACAAAATCCAGTAACAGCTCTGGAGATTCTCTTTATTGTAATAACATCTCTTAAGCATGGAACTCCATCACTGAGAAGATATTAAACACAACCAACCTTAACTTAATTTGCCTGACTGAATTATTTTTTTACCTGACTGAAATATTTTATATATTTTTCTGGCATTGTTTTCTGTTTCTCACCTGTCCTGAAACTGGATCCCCCCTTTTCCTGTGGTGGAGTTTAGAAAACTGGTCTAACAGCTTTTGTGTTATCTAATTGCTTCAAGGCTTGCTGATTTAAAAATAGTTTCTGTTTGTAATTTCTTGCACACACTGTTGGAAACTCCTGGTGTTCTGGCTGAAGTGAGATTTTCAAATAATCTGGAAATATATCGCTGATTGATAAGTATATTTCTTGGCATTTTAACCTTTAAGAGTTCTGCATTGTCTTAATTTTGCCTGACTGAATTATTTTTTTTGCCTGACCGAATTATTTTATATATTTTCTGGCACTGGTTTCTATTTCTCATCTGTCCTGACAAAACCCACACTGTGAAAGTAGCAGACTCCAAATCTGACTTCAGACCAGTGACAATTGGAGTACCACAGGGTTCAGCCCCGGATCCTCTCCTGTTTGGTATCTACTTCTGTGAAGTACAGGCTAACACAGAAGGTCTTTGGCTAATGAAGTTTAAAGATGAATGCAAACTAGGAGCCATAATTGAAACTCCTAACGGTGTGGACATCCTAGAAAAGGGCCTCACTGAGACAGATGCCTAGTGTCAAAGCCATGGCCTCAAGCTCAATGCCAAAAAGTGCATTGTCATCCCCTTTCGTAAAAACTCTGTACCCATAAACTACCTCATAGGCGGTAGTCTACCTAACACCGAAAGTGTGAGACCTTGGGACACAGGTGTACAGTAGTCTCTCCTTTGATAATCACATCGCCACAGTAGTCAGGAAATCCTTCTATGTGGCACACCTTATCACAAAAGGTTTCTCATCCAGGAAAAAAGACGTCATTGTTCCCCTCTACTCATCACTCATTAGAACCATTATAGAGTACAACTCCCCTTTTGGTATGTACCACACAAGACATCTACAACAACTGGAAAGGCCGCAGAAATGCCTCAAACAGATGCCCTACGCAGACCATCTCAGAAAACTCCAGCTTTACTCCATTGCATATCGCCTACTCAGAGGCAATCTCTGCCTAACATACAAAGCTATGTCAAACCCAGAGATGTTAACCATGCTTCACTTAAAGAAATCCCAATCCTTCCGAGCTACATGCTCTAGGGGGATAGATTCCTGTCCCAGAGACTTCCAATACTCTGGAACAAACTACCTATCTATATCAAACAAAGCTCCTCATTAGCACTCTTCAAGAAAAATCTTGATGATTGGATGGGAAATAGGAAAATCACCTCAGGGATCACCTCTGTGGCTCTGCTCGACAGTGGCACAGGAAAATAATTTTCTTGGGTGGCGAAAGCCAGGGTACCTTTTTGGCTAGGCTTATATAGACCTTAGGGCCAATAGCCTAGTACCTACCTGTGAACCTATGGACCTATGGACCTATGAACCTATGAACCTATGAACTCAGCACAGTTCAAAAACCTGGTAAAGATCCATCTAAATGACAACTGGTTATACTCTTGCTCCTCACCAGGCTGAACTTACTTGAAATTTCCCTACCTCAATCCACCCTCTTGCTGCTTTTTTCCACTTACTTCACTAATGTATACTTAACTTTTGACAAAATACTTAAAGGCTATTGGAATGTTATTGGACGAATATTAATGAATAGTAATTCCATTGTATAACATGCTTTCTTAATGATCTGTGTAATTCTTTTAATCTGTTAAATTTTGTTCTGTTACATTGTGTGTTTATTTTTTTATGTGGAACTTTTCTCCTCTGGCCTCTGCTGAAAATGGGCAATTAGCCCAGTCAGACTTCCCCGGTAAACAAATGTTAAATAAATAAATAAAAATAAAGCTAATGGAGCTTTCAGCAGTAGCTCTTATGTCTTGTCTCTTATATTTTTAAATACTATCCGTTATAGTGATATCTTGTTGTATTCTGCCTTATTTTAATCATTACCCTTCAGCTACATATGGGCATTGATAAATACAATACAGACACTCCAAAATCTGATTTTAACTCTAGATTCCTTGTTATTTTGGTTTGTAGGATACAAGATCCCCATAGAGCATCTGTGGTTACTTATTGGCAAAGATGAGGAAGTATCATTTGGTACTATAAAAGGAGGGGTAACATTGCAGCAAAGTCGGCTCTCTGATGGCAGCTTCACCAGTAAGTAGTTTATCAGATAATTAGATGTTTAGCTGTTTCATACTTGTGACTGTAAATAAGTTAAGAAATTGGAAGATGTTGAAGAGGAGGTGTGCTGATTTGGGGTGGGTATACTACTTCACCTGAAATAAGACAGACTCCCCAAATTCATGCTGCACAGTGGTTCCAGAGAAATAAAGACTTTGCCCAAAATATGTCGTGTCCATCAGAGTTGTGGCTGCATTCTTTGTGGTTGCTTTTTGCAGTGTTGAACACAGAAGGTGAGGGAGGTGTGACAACATGTAATAACAGGCAACTGCTGCAGTGACAAAGACTGGGGAGGAGTGACATGCAATAGAATAGCAGCTCTTTAGCAAAAAAAAAGCATCTATGGCCCTGAAGGCCACAAGGCTAGAAAATGAACAGTACTGTCAGGAATCATGATACAGCACTGAAGTGTGGCGGGTGGGGAAAGCAGAACAACCATTGGACATATAAGAAAATGAGTCAGCATGACTGACAGGGAAGACAGCATATTGCCTTGTTAGAGGTCATGCCATCTGTTTTTGTTTTCTTTTGCCTCAGAAATGAGCAAATGTGCTGGGCAGCACTGTTTCTTCCCCCAGAAATGCTGAACACCATGCCCATGGCAAACAGCTGAAATAGTTTAGATGTGAAGAAGAAAGATTGAGTGTGACACCAACGGTGGACTGAATATACACTCAGCTGTAGCAGTAGTTTTGTACAACATACAAACCATGTATTCTATTCTTTTTCTAATGAAGAAAAGTACTGTAGGGATTCACACAGTAAAATCCAGAAAAGAGCAGAAGAACCAGGTGGGAAACCTGACCGTCTGTCTCTAGGTGGCATTAGATATAAAGGGAAGAGAATATGAAAGGATATAATATAATATAATCAAAACCAACCTGACTTTTGACCACCATGCTGCTTCCGTTGTACGGAAAGCTTTCTACATGGCCCACCTCATAAGTAAGGGTGTCTCATCCAGGGACAAGGAGGTCATAATATCCATATGTTCTTCCCTTATAAGGCCAATTATTGAGTACAACGTCCCCTTTGGCATATACCTCGCAAAGGACATGCAGCAGCTGGAGAGACCACAGAGCTTCCTTACCAAGAGAATCCAAGGCTTTAAACATCTACCCTACACAGATAGGCTAAAAGCCCTGTCCCTCTACTCAGTTTCATACAGACTCCTCAGAGGTGTCCTCTGTCTGGCATACAAAGCAATCGCAGACCCCGCCTTGATGGGACTGCTGCATATCTGCAAGTCAAGCTCCAGTTGAGTAACCCACACACGCAACCTTAACCTGGTCTGTAACATCAATAGGACTTGTTGGTGGGAAAGATTTGTGTCCTACGGACTCCCCCATCTGTGGAATAGACTCCCTCTCCACATCAAGCAGAGCACCTCATTATCCCTTTTTAAGCACAAACTGGATAACTGGATGGGTAACAGAAAATACACTCCTGGGATTCTGCCTGTGTCCCTGCTGGACAGGGACTTTGGGTGTGACTTGTCTAAACATGGGCTAAACTCTTGGCTAGGCTTATAAGGGTCTCAGGACCAATAGCTGAGTAACTTCCTATGATTCTGTGATCATGTGATCAATTCAAGCTAAAAGTATCTTTTCTTCCTTTGTAGAATTAGGAGGAGGAGAAAGCAGTGTCGGTGTGTTATAAGATCACACACTATATCTTCTAACCACTGTAGCTTTTCTCATTATGTTCTATGTTTGGGTGGTGCAGTGGTGCAGCGGCTAACATTGTCACCTCATAGCAAGAGGTTCTTTGGTTTGATTCTCAGCTAGGATGCCTTCTGTATGGAGTCTGCGTGTCCTCCCTGCATTCGTGTTGGTTTCCTCCAGATACTCCAGTTTCTTCCCACATTCCAAAGACATGCATCTAGAGTGTTTCTCCCTGGCCCTCGACTGAAAATAGGCTTTGTCCTAGTTGGACTTTCCCAGTAAACAAATGTTAAATAAATTCTACATCAGGCTGTTGTTTTTTTTAAATAATTTTAGTAAGGCCATGCTTATTCATAAAACAGCAACAGCGTCCACATTAATATGCAAGTGACGCATTGCATTTTAAAAAGCAGTAGCCAGGTGCTATTTTAAATTGAAGGAATTATCTGCTATAGTATCTCTGACCATATTCTGTTGCATGTGAAGCTCAACCCAAGGTGTACATAACTTTCAATTATGATTAGCTGAAGCTGTCCATTTCTTTGATTTTTTTTCTAGGAGTTTATTTTTGCTCCTGGATCTGCTGACTGTCAAGCTCACCATTAGGCTTGAGACCCTTCATTCTTCCATGGTAAGAAGACCCCCATAACCATGGAGGTTAGAGCCATCTAGGGGGCATCATTCAGGCAGCTGTGAAGGTTGCTTGTGGCCTTACCAGCATTTCTACAATGAGCACAATTGTGATGTACCTAACTGCACCCCCCTGGGTGAGGAAATGAGTGAACCATGTTGCTGTAGAGCTGACAATGGCTTCACCATGTGGGTGCATGCTATCATACATACATCTGCTATGAAGGCTACCACCCAGTGGTGGCATAGTGAATCTAAAAGCCACCCTCCGGGCCACATCATTTTGCAGTCTAACTGTTCTTCTAAGGACACCAGTACATTCCATGTCTGCCTCCCATCTCCCTCAGAATGGCCATCTGTTCTGCCCTACCTCTAGTCTGTCAGGTCATCAGAAGTGCAGTCAGTGATTTATGTCCATCTGCACCACTGTTGCTTCATTTCTTTGTTCAGTGGTTTATGTTTACATCCTTGGTTAAAGTACAAGGCTGTTACATGCCTAGCCAGTAATCAGACATTGACGAAAGGTGAATATCAAACCCTGTACCTAGTGTCTGTGAGGTAAATGCGTTAACCACTATGCCAACCACCAACCCCAAATGTTATTTTCTGCTTAGTGTCTGGCGCCAGTAGGTTAATATGCAAGTACTAGGCTATTTTAAGCTTAGCCAAGTTCCCCAAAGGTCAGAATCAAACCCAGTACCCTGTGTTTGTGAGGGAAACACCTTAACAATTGTAACACCCTCCCAATCAATGACTTTAGAATTATGCTGTCAGGCACATTGTCAGAGACTCAACAAGTAGTACACTCACCTTTTCATACCAGAAAGCTCAAAGTGTTCTAGCCTAACGCTAACAAATTGGATTCATATTCCAGTACTATTGCTGTAAAGCAGCATGGAAGGAGGATGCGCTGCATACCTGAGGTTCCTGACACTGAGCAACATGGAGGGAGGACGTGCTGCATACCTGAGGTTCCTGACACTGTAAAGCAGCATGGAGGGAGGATGTGCCTCATACCTCAGGTTCTGTCCCTTAGATGGATCATTAAACTGAAGGTTCAGCTGTATGAGATGGTGGTAACTTGGTGTGTGTGTGTGTGTGTGTGTGTGTGTGTGTGTGTGTGTGTGTGTGTGTGTGTGTGTGTGTGTGTGTGTGTGTGTGTGTGTGTGTGTGTGTGTGTGTGTGTGTGTGTGTGTGTGTGTGTGTGTGTGTGTGTGTGTGTGTGTGTGTGTGTGTGTGTGTGTGTGTGTGTGTGTGTGTGTGTGTGTGTGTGTGTGTGTGTGTGTGTGTGTGTGTGTGTGTGTGTGTGTGTGTGTGTGTGTGTGTTCATGTTTGTATGTATATTATGATTTTGGTCCACTTGAGTGAAGTGCATAAATATTGACATTTGTTTTGTCAGTACACTGTGGACGACAGAAACAGGTGGTCAACAGGTGTGCAAGATCGATAATCCCTGGATATTGTGCAGTCTTGGAGTTAGTGCAGTCTTGGAGTTAGTATACATAACTAGCAGTAGCCCCACACATTGGGGGTGCAAGAAGAGGGCTTGCTCCCATTAAAAAAGCTTGCTTATTTTGCATTGTCCAAGGTTATTGCTTGGAGCATGCACAGTTGCCTGTCAATGTTTTGTTGTCGATATTAACATGTCAACATTTTGGGCAATGATGTTTCTTCAATTTGATTTGGAAGACTACATCTCTCTCTCTCTATATATATACACACACACACACACACACACACACACACACACACACACACACACACACACACATACACACACGCGCATACAAATATGTATCGTTCTGCTCCTTTTGCCATATCTAAAACTTACTTTTTAATAATTGCTTTCAATACTCACTGTTTTATTATAAAGTAAATAGTAATGTCTTTCCTTCCATAAAAACACATCAAACATATCTGTATTCTGATTTTTTCTTAGTCCTTTTCTCTCCTGTAATATCCATGTAACAAGCACTGTATCAAAACTCATATGCCTTTAATTCCAAATTTCTTTGGTTGGGAGGGTGATCTAATGGTTAAGGTGTTTGCCTTACAAACACAAGGTGCAGCGTTTGAGTCTCACAAGGGATAACTGGCTAGGCTTACAAGGCCAGTTAGCCTAGTATGAATCTTCTCCCAAAATGTGTTTCATTTTTTGTAGTTCATAAATGTAGATATATTTTGGTGTTGTTTCACATTTCAACATTCTGCTTTACAAAATCTTTAGGATTATACTATTATAGAAACTACATGGTAAGTATGCTTGCAAACAATGTGTACCTTGCAAATACCAGACTTACATAAGAGGAAAAAACATGTTGGGTAAAGGGATGAACTTGCCAGCATCCATCCAGCCATCAAGGTAAGTCTTAAAGGATGCAAAGGTATCTCTCATTAACATGCAGGGACAGTGTATAGAAGAGATGAAACAACTTATTTAATAATGAAGCTGTCCCTCAAAAAGGTTTTATGTGTTGGTAGAAGCCCAATCCTTGGTTTGGGCATATGTCTTGCCATTCATTATTTGAAGGTGTCAGATCTGTTAGACTAAAGTGTTCCTTGGCACAGAGTGCCAGGCATAAATTTCCACACAGAAGTCTATATAACACAGAGTATAGAGGTAGGGCTTTTAGTTTGAGTAGCTAAGGGTTTTTAGTTCTGTGATATTTTCTATTGCAAACATTTGAGTCTTTCTAGCTGCTTTATATTACCGGCTAGGTGTATGCCGAAAAGGGTATTGCAGTCAATTGGTCTAATTAGGGCAGAGTACAGAGGAACAGTAACATCCTTTGACCTAGATCAGATACCTTTGGAAATCAGTTGTGCTAATTAGAAGGCTTTTCTAACTACTTTTGCTTCATGGTGATCAAAGATGAGGAAACTATTGACAAGGTGCTGAGATCAGTTACTACCATGTTTGTATCTGGCTGGCAGCTGGTGCAGAGGTTAAGGTTCCCAGCTGTAATTCCTGTGGTACAGAGTTTGATTCCCTCAGCCCTCATTTGCCTGCTGTGTGACACTGAACTAGTCACTTAACCAGACATTGTTCCTGGGTCATCCCAGAAAAGGGCCTGCCTAATTAACAAAGATGATTATGTGGACTGGAGTTCTGGCTATGTTGTACGTGAGGAGAGTTTCTCAGAAGTGACGATGCTGAACTTTGTTTGCATTTACTTTGAGTCCTTTTTCTGTAGACCACTGGATTGTAAGGAGTAGTTCCTGATGAAGTACATCTGTATTAATAGAAGAATGACTGAAGCATGATTTACAGTATGTCTGGTTTTGTGGCATGGAGGTCAGAAAAATATGTGCCGAAAAGAAGGGGTCTCAGTACTTTATAGTTTACATTTCTTTTTTTACTAGAAGCATGTCTGTAGAAGGTCTCCATAAAAAATCTGACCCTTCAAATATATTTTGAAATCTTTTCTTTCTCCAGCTAATACATTTCCTTTTCTTAACATCCATATTTTCTGATGCATCTATCCAGAAAGAAATGTCCATTAACCTTTACCATTGCAGTTTACTTTTAGTTTATAATATGTTTTGAGATGATTTTCCAATCAAATGCTTTCATTTAATACAGTTTTATTTCACATTTTGTTAGTATTGTGTTTTTTACGTTTCTCTATATTTGTGTTGTTCCAAACATCCTTATATTTTTCTTGTAATTCTTCCTATGATTTTTCCATCCATAGACTTTTTTCTAATACATGGCATATATTCAAGGAATCTGAAAATATAACCAGATTCCAACACATCCCAAGTTCCCCTTTCTGCTTTTCATTTTATATCTATATATATATCTATATCTATATATATATATATATCTATATATATATATATATATATATATATATATATATATATATATATATATATATATTATCCTTATTTTACTAGGACATAATCTAGAATGAAATTGAAATGAAAATAATAAATAATAATAAATTGAAAAGGGGTCCTGGGTTCAAGCCATGGCAGGGCCAGTTATTGGGTTGGGAGGACGGCCTAATGGTTAAGGTGTTTGCCTTACAAACATAAGGTGTAGGGTTTGAGTCTCACACGGGATAATTGGCTAGGCTTAAAATGGCTCGCAAGGGCAGTTAGCTTAGTACTAACCCATGAACCATAATTATCTGCAATAATTCCGTTTCCTTCTGTTCTAGAATGACATCTTCCCTACCCATATAACTCAAAATATTGATTTTTTTCCCATTAACTAAACAAACATGTTTTAAAGATGAAGCTTTAAATGATCTCCAGATATTAACCGTTTCATCTATTTTTCAAGAATGTTATACCATTCCTTATCTATAATATTTCTTTTTCTTATACAGCTAATACCTGACTCTCTGCTTCATAAACTTTATCGTCTCTTAACTTGTTTTTCATATCACTTGCTGCTTTTATAATGACTTAAGCCCATTTTCATGAAATTGTTTTCTGCATCCATAATAATCTCCCGGATTTAACCCCTACTTTCTCTTACCAAAATAATATCATATGTTTGCACCATAGTTGAGGGGAGATATATTATCTCCCACCTAACTTTATCCAACCTTTTCTTACTTTTTTCCACATTAGCGTTCTTAATTAGACAAAAAAGTAACATCCTTTATTGCACACCCTTGTTTTGGTCATCTTGTGCTTATTTGCTTTCCTGTCCACCTATTTACTCTCACTTGTGCTTTAGAATGTTTGTATACTGTCTCAGCAATTATACCCAATTGCCTAATATTGTAAAACTGTGTTTGTTCATGATTAACCCTATCATAAGCTCTTATTTTGTTAAGTTGCAGGTCACAGCTCTTCCTTCTTTTCTCTTGTAATACTGCCCTCTGTT
The DNA here is from genome assembly GCF_019279795.1 of Protopterus annectens. Taxonomy (NCBI): domain Eukaryota; kingdom Metazoa; phylum Chordata; order Ceratodontiformes; family Protopteridae; genus Protopterus; species Protopterus annectens. The sequence goes on along the minus strand of NC_056732.1, from coordinate 1,835,687,369 downwards.
TATTCTGCTATAATCAACATTTCCTTTATGTCCCTACCTTTTGCGGCATAAATAATTTCATTAGCCATATTTATTATTATTTTAACAGTTTTACTTGTCCGAGCTTTAGAAAACTTTCATAGTCTGTGTTACACAATGTAATAGGTCTCTAGTTATATATATTTATTTTTCCTTCTTCCATATAAATTTTACTACTATTCAACAAATTTCTTTTTTTATTCCATTCTTCAATCCATTTGTGTTACACTTCCAAAATCAGATGTTTACCTGTCCCATTAATATTTCTATAAAAAAATATAAAGTAAACCATTTTCTACTGAAACAGATTTTTTCATTACCTAAACAAAGCATTGTATCCCTTTCTTCCACTGGAATCCTCCCTTCTGATTTGTTCACTTGATCATGTTAACATTTTCACCTGCAGGGCTTCTTCTACCTTGACCTCCAGCTTCTGATACTTATTGTCAATGCATGGTTTCATTGGTTCAGTAGTGCCGTCTTTATTTCTTACTATCTCTCCTTTCTTACTTCTTGGCACCTTAATTACATTAATATTCTTCACATTTTAAGATAACAATGGTGTTATTTCTTTTTGTCTTTCAAAATAAATTTTTGCGTTTTAGTCACATCCCTCATTTGTTCATATTTTCCTCATATAGCTTTCTTGAGCAATAATCCACAAATGTATGTGTAGGTATGTCAGGATTTCCCCGTGGTTGGTGTGGTTTGATCATGAGGGCAAAACCTGAGGGATGAAATGGAGCCAACCATAGGTATATCCTGATATACCCACAAACAAGAGTGGATTGTTGCTTTTATACATTGGCATTATTTAAGAAATAAATTGTTTACCATTCTTAAATAATTTCATTGTATAATGGCACTTCAGTTTTCTTCAGTGTTCTTCCTTGTTTACAGACGTACTACACGTGTGTATGGGACGTGTTCTCACGCTTTCACAATACAAAATGTGAGCCTTTATTAGAAAGGCTCACACAGATTCTGCTACACTTTGCTGTGAAGGAAAGGTTTGTTTGCTTTTTATTTGTTGTATTTTGTATTACTTTACTGCCTTTTTATGTTTTGAATACTGTGATTTGTTTTCTTTAACTTGTGTTTTACTTCTATTCTGCTTTTAACTGCATATTAAAACTTCAAAAGAGACCACAGCTCTGTCTCTTGTGAGTCAGGCAGAAATCCCCCCCCCCCCACTCGTTTACTGTCGTGTTCTTACATACCACTGTCTTTTTAGTTGCCTGCCCCTTATGTTAATTTGACCATATATCTCATTTCCTCTCTGCTTTCACTGGCTTGTGTGAGCAAGCACAAAATTATCATTTTGTGAAATCACTCCCCTTCAACTATTTAAATTTATTGGCCATCCTACTGTATTCCATAGTACCAAAATACAAAAGTGACCACCCCTTTCAATCTATCTTGCCGTTTATAAAATAGTGACTCTCCACTAAAACTTAACTTTTTAGACAGGTAAAACTTAAGTTACCTACATTCACATTTAACTCATTTAGTGCACACTGCAGTGTTTAGGATAAACCATTTTTTTTCATCTTACCTTTAAGCATCCCTGTGACTAGCACTTGCTCTAATACCTGCTTGAAAGCACTAGGAAGCCTTAAACTGGTACAAACACTCAATTCTCATTGTTAATAAGGAGAAATTAATCATAGGCACTAAACAGCCTATAATTGCAAATACCTTGCTAAGGCAAGGGAAAACAGCTCCTGTACTTTACAAAAAAAGCACCAAACCAGGCCAGGCATGTCCAAGGGTCAGCTTTTGGTGATTTCTCCTGTCCACCTGGTGGATCTGGGCATACTGGGGCAATGCAGCAATTGCCTCATGTACACAGACAACCCTCTCCTCCTACCACCCAACACTACAACCTGTGAGAGATGCACTTACATTGCCAAACTGGAAGCAAAGCTACATTGCCAAACTGGAAGCAAAGCTCTCTCCACCCAAGACTGTGCTAGACAGTCAAGAGGAGAAGGTTAACACCCACACTACACCTCAAGCAACACATAGCCCTTCTAAACCCACACCACCAACACCCACACATAGCAACATTAAATCCACATATACGGAGGCCCTTAACTGTAACCTGTCCAAGCAACAAAGACCTCCGAAGCTGAAACTCAAACAAACACCAATCACAACCAAAGTGTCACATAGCTCACAACACCAGTGTGCCACCCAGCAACAACCCCTAAGGCAAGACAACATACCTAACACTTTAGTCATAGGTGACTCTATAGTCAGGCACACTGATGTCCCACTCACCAGGCTGAACAAGGAGAAAATTACAGTCAGCTGTCTGTCGGATGCCAGGATCTGCCACATAATGCATGCACTTAAGTCACTCCACAACAAGTACAAATATGACTCTGTCATTGTCCATGTTGGAGTGAATGACTTGAGATGTACCTCCCTGGACTACATGAAAAGAGACATGGAAGAGCTCTTGGATCATGTGGCCCAGACAGGTATGACCCTAGCCCTGAGTATCATCCTGCCTTTGCCCAGAATCATACCACAATTTAAGGACAAAATGGTTGACTTCAACAATTGGCTAAGCTTTTGGTGTCATTCAAAGGGGATCCAGTATCTGTCTGCCTGCAATGACATGATCAACAGACCACGATGGTTTGCCAGAGATGGTCTGCACCTGTTGCCCCTGGGATTCAGGTTACTGGCTAAGGTTCTTGCCACCCCTGTAGTGCCTTTTTTAGGCAAAGTTCAAAGGACAAAACCACCACCGTAACAGGTACAAGCATGCAAATTCTGAAGGTAATGCTACTCAGTGCTAGAAGTCTAAACCTCAAAATGCAGTCTCTCAAGGCACTCCTAAAAATGGAGAACATTGATATCTGTACAGTAACTGAGGCCTGGTTCAAGGTTCCAGAGAGCACCCCTGCAATACCAGGCTACAACTTTTACCACACTTTTCGGCCACCAAACCAGGACCGAAACACTAAAGGTGAAGGAGTGTCCATATTCACCAAGGATATTCACACCACCAGGTTAGTTGCCCAACACAATGCGTCTGAAATTCTCCAGGTGCAACTAACACTAGGTAAGACTTTAATCCATATTGTAGCTTGCTGCAGATCCCCCACCATGCCCCAAGGTTCTCACTACACCTTTCTAAACATACTGGAAATATTAAGATACAACCAAACACCCTAATACTGGGTCATTTCAACTACCCTGCCATTAACTGGGAAAACTACTCATGTAACAACACCTTTGCCCAACGGTTCTTGGAATTCATAAATTCCAATGCGCTGGATCAACTAATCCATAGTCCCACCAGGAGCTCCAACATCCTAGACCTGGTCATTATCAACATGGGAAATCGATGCTCCACATCTATGGTCACCCCTTCATTGGTCAGGTCTGACCATAAACTAATCACCCTTAACATCCACATCCCACACCCACCCCCCAGTAAGGAAACCTCCATAAAAACTTCTCCAAAGCCAACTTCATGCTACTCAAGTCAGCAGTGACAAACTTCATGACACCCATGCAGACGGGAACTGAAAGTTCGACTGCTGAATCCTACACTAAGGTACTATGCGAGCACATCCACTCATGCATGAATTGTGCCATCCCAAATAGAACCAAGATGCTCTCCTCCAAAAAAAAGGAAGCCAATCTGGTGGTCCCCTGCCATAAACAAACTTTACAACAAAAGGAAGAAACTGTTGCAGAAAAGAGGAAAATCCCAGGATGCAAAAAACTCCCTTACCAACCTCAGTTAGAAGCTGATATCCCTCATAAAATCCTCCAAAGCTAGTTATGGAAATAAAATTGCCAAAGATTCCAAAGACAACCACAAGGCACTCTATAACTATGTCAAGAATCTAAATGGCAATGCTCAGATGTGCTCTGAGCTGCAACAGAAATGCATTAAATATACTGATCCCAAGGATATTGCCAGTATCCTGGCAGATCAATTCAGTGCCAACTTCATCCCCCTCTCACCCCTAAACAGCCCATCTCAATACCGGAAGATTGCCAAATTCCAGTAATAACGGCCACACAGGTAAAAAAATGCACTCTCCAAAGCCAAGAATACAGCATCCATGGGACCAGATGGCATCCCGGGCTGTGTACTGCATGAACTGGTACCTCACCTAAGTGTCATGTTTAATCATAGCCTCACCTCAGGCTTTGTGCCCACTGAGTGGTGCACAGCTACAGTTATCCCACTCCACAAGGGGGGAATACACCTTGGATCCTGGGAACTACCGCCCCATCAGTCTGACAAGCCTGATCTGCAAGGCCATGGAATGTATTATCATGGAACTTATAAACAAAGACATTGGCAACCTTCAAACATTGGACCCCACCCAGTTTAGGTTCATGAAGGACCGATCTTGTCTCCTGAACCTGATTGACTTCTTTGAATCAGTCTCCAGAGCCATGGATGAGGGTAAGGCAGTCCACACAGCCTATCTGTACCTCTCCAAGGCCTTTTGACACTATCCCCCACTCTGGAATCAAACAACATGTTACCATATGCCAAATACACACATAAATGTATATAATTGTTTATTTTTTACCCTCTGGATATATATACTACTTGATCTTTATAGGTTCATAGATTAGTACTAAGCTAACTGCCCTTGAGAGTCATTTTAAGCCTACCCAATTATCCCTTGTGAGACTCAAACCCTGCACCTTGTGTTTGTAAGGCAAACACCTTAACCATTAGGCCACCCTCCCAACCCCTGTTATATTGTAATATATATGTGACATTCTATGCTTGGCATTGGAATTATGGACTATATGCCTCTATGTAAAATTAGAGAAATAATAATATACTTTAATATAATATTTACTCATATTTATTAATTTGGGTTACATATTTTATTTTATTATATTGTTAAGTAATGTTGTATTATGTCTTATTCATTATTATTAATATTGTGATGCAATTTTGCATGCTTATTGCTGACTAGGTTGCTTGAATTAGTCTGTTGGATCACACCATGTTTTTCATTGGTTGGGGCCATGTATAAATATTCATTATTCACATTGGATGTAAAATTTTATTCACTGATGAAGGCTGGATAGCTGAAACCGGTTTGAATAAGAAACTTAAAATGGATATTTAATAAACAATCTCTATTTACTTTGGATTTTAGTGTTTTAGTATTGCTATTGCTGACCGTTGGTGTATGATATGTTAATGGTTTGGCCGAGCATACCACACTTGCAAAGCATTTAGTTCCTGTTACTGACAGAACACACACTGTAAAAGTAGCCGACTCCAAATCCAGCTCCAGACAAGTGAGTACCTCAGGGTTCAGTCCTGGGACCACTCTTGTTTGGCATCTACTTCTCTGAAGTACAGGCCAACACTAAGGGACTCTGGCTAACAAAGTTCGCAGATGACTGCAAACTGGGAGCCATTATTGAATCCCCAAATTATGTGGATACTCTACAAAAGGGCCTTACAGAAACAGATGCTTGGCGCCAGAGCCATGGGCTCAAGCTCAATGCCAAGAAATGTATAGTTATCCCTTTTGGGAAAAAAACATGAACCCATGAATTACCACATAGGTAGTAGTACACTAAACACAGAAAGTGTGATAAGAGACTTAGGGACACAGGTGGACGGTGGTCTCACCTTCGGTAACCACATCACCACAACAGTCAGGAAATCATTCTATGTGGCACACCTTATCACTAAGGGCTTTTCATCCAGAAAACAGGAGGTCATTGTCCCACTGTATGCATCCCTCATTAGACCCATTATAGAATACAATGCCCCATTTGGTATGTACCTCTCAAGACATCTGCAACAACTAGAAAGGCTGGAAAAATACCTCACTAAAACAATCACAGGCCTAAAGCAGATGCCCTACGCTGACCGCCTTAAAAAACTCCAGCTATACTCTGTTGCATATTGTCTACTCAGAGGCGATCTGTGCTTAACATACAAGTCCATGCCAAACCCAGACTGTTGGACATGCTACACTAAAAGAAATCCCAATCCCTCAGAGCCACATGCTCCAGGGGTCTAAACCTTGTCATCACAATAAACAAAACATGCTGGAGGGATAAGTTCCTGACCCAGAGACTCCCCAGACTCTGGAATAGACTGCTCATACATGTCAAGCAGAGTGCCTCTTTGGCCCTCTTCAAAAGGAACCTTGACAATTGGATGGGAGAAAGGAAATTCACCCCGGGGATTACATCAGTCACCCTACTAGACAGGGGTCCAGGGAAATAACTAGTGTGGGAAGAAATAGCCAGGGAATTGTTATGGCTAGGCTTGTATAGGCCCTATGGCCGACAGCCTAGTACTAACCTATGAACCTATGAACCTATACAGCACTGCAATGCAGGAGAGGCAGTGGAGAAAGGAAAATCTCCATTGCTGTGGGGTTATTTTGTTTTGTTTTTTAACATTTAAGAAGTCAGGATTTTGAGGGACAGTAGAGAACTACAAGGTAAATTAGGTATGTTTCTATTTCTTTACTTTTGCAGAACATACCTGATTTTTCTCATATTTTGCTGTCCCCCAGCATATGCTAATAGAAAGTCTGACCCTTTCAATGGTATTTCATTTTCCAGACTTTTTTCTTTTGCTATATCCTCAATTTATAAAGGCATGCTGGTTGGGCTGTCCAGGAAATTTGCTCATTTTTAAATAGTAATGAGCAGTTATGTAACTTCTTTCTTTAAACATTCCAAATCTCCACTTTTGATTAATGAAGACCAGTGTGGTTTCATCATGGGTACGCAGCTCAAGATGTTATTTAAAACATCTCTTCTATTGCTCTGGAAACTTCTTTATTAGAGTTCAACTTCATCTTTAAAAAGGGTTTTTGAGTCCTTAAAATGAGCCTTCTTTTCTACAAGCTTTGCTGGTGGTCTGAGATACATATATAAATTCTTGAAGCTCAGAATTAAAGGTTGCTAGCTGTTTGAAGTTATGAGAGGACTATGCAGGCTTTGTGTGTTTTCCTACTGTTTTTTTACTTTTTGTTGAACCAAAACAAACCCCATTGACCAAGGGAATCTCTCAGACATACAAGTCAAAGACAAGAATTTGTCCTCCCCTTTAATGATTTGCGAGAGGAAACCAGAGAAGCACCTCTGAAGGCTTGAGCTGAGGTCTTTTCTCATAGTAGGTAAGGAGGGAGAAAAATATGGTAATCAAAATAAAATAAGAAACATCACAGACAACTTTTCAAATGTTTCCGTTTAAATAACTGGCATTCAGTTTATGATGTTTGCGAAATGATTCTCTCCAAATGCTTCGTTTTAAATGGCTGACAAATATTTTAAGATATTTGGGAAATACAGTTATTCTAGAACTGGACAAGACATTGGACAAAACACTAGGGAAAATTTTACCACAGTGTATTGAAGTATGGGCAGTGGTTCCCTTCATAGGTTCATAGGTATATACTAGGCTAACAACCACCAGAGCCTTTATAAGCCTTGCCGCACAGCCCAACCCAACCCAAATTGTGTCCCCCTGTATCATGGCTATTTATTAGGAGGAGGTATACTAGTTAGGAGGTTTCTAAAAGTTATGTGGGGTGGAAGGGTATGTTAGTTTGGGCATAGTTACTGTCTGTCTCTGCTATCAGAGAAATGGGGGCCAGCTGGGGTAAATTTCTGATTTCCCATCTGTTGGCCAATGTTACCTTAAATAGGGTTGGGGATGGAATCTGCTTCACATGGATGGAGAGCCTTTTCCAGAGCATGGGGAGCCTCTGAGTCACATATCTGTCTCTCCAACATGTCCTATTTATGTTGTAAAGGAAATTTAAATCCTTGGATCTACTGGTACTGAAGATGTTCATTATGGATGTGCAAAGATCTATGAGAGCTGGATCTGAGGATGACTTGTATGCCAGGCATAGATCACCTCCCAATAACCTGTGGGAGATTGAGTATAGGGATAGGGCTTTAAGGTGATCTGTGTAGGACAGTGTGTTTTTGTTTTTACCCTGGCTTCTGCTAGTAAGGAACCTTTCGGCATTCCAACTGTTGCATATATCTAGTCAGGTGCATTTTACTTGATAATGGGTCAGATAAATGTCAGGTAATCTGGATGCTGTGCCTTTACCTGTAAGTTAGGCAACATACAATGACTTTCCTCACTGACTTGGCCATATGTTTCTCAACATATGTTCCCAGATTCCTGACTACCAGGTCAACTCTTAGGAGTGTCTTATTCATGGAGTAATTAGTCTGGGTGACTGTTTTTCTAAAAGGCACTGTAACACATTTCTTGGCATTGAGTTTTAATCCATGACTGTGGCATCAGTCATTTGTCTGTGTTAGACCCTCTTGTAAGATGTTTATGTCATGGGGAATATATGATAGCTCCCAATTTGCAGTCATCTGTGAATGTGGTCAGCCAAAGGCCCTTTACATTAACCCTTACCTCAAAGAAGTAAGTCCCAAATAGGAGCCCTGAGGTACATCGTTGGTGACCAGTCTGTTAATGGAGGTGGACTCATCAGTCCTGACTTCCTTGGTCCTGTCTGTTTGCCAGCTGGCAATCCAAAGAGTTATGTAGGGGTTATGCCCACTTCAGTGAGTTTGTCAAATCTACCCGACAGTTATATTGTATCAGACTCTTAAGCCATATCTAGATAGGCCTTATAAACTGTTTTCCCCTCATCCATTGCCTTGGTGGCCTTTTCAAAGAAGTCTACCAAATTTAGTAGGCATGACCTTCCCTTGACAAAGTCAAATTGTGTTAGGTGCAGTGTCTGAAGGTTGCCTGTGTCTTTGTTATCATTTCCATGATAATTCTTACCATGGCTTTGCATATTAGACTAGTCAAACGAATGAGCCTGTAGTTTCCAGGGCTGGTTGATGGTCCACTGTTGTGATGTTAGATAATTGTTGCAGTCCTCCATCCTTGTAATACAAAGCCTGTTTTTGGCTGTAGTTGAAAAGTGACACAGGTGGTGCTGATAGGTCAAGTTTCAAGCTATTTAAGAGGCATCCCAGGATACTGTTGATGCCAATCGAGGCTATGTTTTTGGCCTTAGTGAATGCTGCTAGGACCTGCTTCCTAGCAGTATAAGGTCTTGTTGTTATCTTTAGCCTATGAGGCTGTCTGTTTAGTTTAATTAGAACAATCTTATCATTATGGAAGTTGCTCTTCCTGATTTTAGCCATGACTATTTTTCCTTCTGTCATTTGCCCTATTAAGGTTAGTATTCCACCAGTGTACTTTGCTTTTAGTGTGTGTTCTCTATACAGCCATTTGCATGGTCGTACAGGGTCTCTGTGAGCAATCTTTTATAGGTTGTTATGAACCCAGGGTTAGGAGGGGCATTGAATTTTGACAAACTATTGCTTAATGTGATGTAGTTTGCTTTAGAATAGTTCCTAACTGTTACAGGTTGTGCTGGGGTTATCGACTTGGTTTTTATTTTGAAGGAGGTAGTTTTGTAGTCTGACCTCACCATTGAGGACATGGGTGGGGGGGAGGTGGAGCACTCTCCCATAATGCTAAGTGCTAAGTTCATTATGTTCGAACCTCTGGTGGGTGTGCTGTTCGTAAAGTCCAAGAATCGTTGTGCTCGGAAGTATGATGCAGTGTATGTTTCCCAATCTATAGATGGGCAGTTAAAGTCTTCCATCAGTAAGATATTTGCTTTAATGGTGAGTGTCTCCAGTAGGTCTGGATATGAGCTGTATTATTCTTGGAACATTGAGAGTGACCTATAGCCTGCTAGGAAATGGTATGGAACTTATCTATAGTGATTTGTATGTGGATAAATTCCAGGGCATCAACCTGTTTAACTAACCTAGAGTTATACTTGTTAATAAAGACTGAGACTCCTGCACCTTTTGCCCCTGCCTGTGCAGTTGGAAGTCTAAATGGGCGGAAGGCACCGAAGCCTTGCTCTGCTGGAGTATTTTCTGCAGATTTAAACCATGTCTTGATAACAGCACAGATGTCTGTATTTTCCAGAGTGAGGAGAGCTCGTAGGGTGTGGAGCTTCTTGTTTAAGCTCCTAGCACTGAGCAGTAACACCTTTAGGCTTCTTTGGGTTTTATTTGCTATGTCAGTAGGTTTGTCAATTTGGCATTGCCTAAAAAAGGCTGTAAGGGGGTGGGATAAAGTTTTAGCCACTATTCAGAAGCCTAGGGGAGACTACTAAAGACCATCCTTTGCAAAGCAACATGGTTTGCCAACCTTGTCCTCACATGCTGACAAATATTGAACCCCCCTGGAAAGTCACCAGAAACTAAGCCAGTTATTGAAGTCAATCATCTTTTGTTCATACTGTGGCATCATCTTTAGAGAAGGTAGAATGCTGCTCAATGCAAGGAATATACCTGCCTGAAATACATATTGAGAGAAATCAGTAACATCTCTCTTTACATAACCCAGGGAGGTACATCTCAGGTCATTTACACTCACATGGACTACGATAGAATCATACTGGAACCTGTGGTATAGTGACTTGAATGGATATGTAACTTGGCAGATCCTGGCTCCAGATAAGCAACCCACTGTTATCTCCTTGTTGTTTAGACTGTTGACTAGGGCATAAGTGTGTCATACAATGGAGTCCCCTTTGACAAGATCCCTGTGTAATCTGTTTGCTTTCTTTATGGGCTTTGCTGTTGGGATTCAATTGGATGTAAGCACATGTGTGGTGTTTGGTAATGCTTTTGGTGATGGCTTTAGAGATTGCTGAGGATAAGTGTTGCCATTTGTAGGCTTAGGATCTTTGAGGTTTGGGAAGATTGCTTTTTAGTGCCTCAGCATAACTTAGTCTGTGTGTGTGGTGGATGTAGTCTGTTTGTGACAATCTTATTTGTATGTGAGCTTTTTGGATCATAGCATCATAGGAGGTTACTAGGCTAATGGCCCTGGGGCCCTTAGAAGCCTAGCCAAGAGTTTACCCCCAAAATGAAACTTTAGTCAGCACCTGTCATCCTTGTCAGTGAGGGACACAGGTGGAATCCCTGGGACAAATATCTAGTTTTCCATCCACTCATTAAGGTTGTACTTTACGAGGGTCAGCGAGGTACTCTGTTTGACGTTTACGGGAAGTCTGTTTCAGAGAAGGGGGAGCCTCTGGGAGACAAACCTGTCTGTCCAGCAGGCTTTGTTGAAGTCAGATATTAGATTTAGGCCTTTTGAGTGAGTAATTTATTTATTTTATTTATTTAACATTTGTTTACCTGGAAAGTCCTTTTTCAGCATAGGCCCGGAGAGAAAAGTTCCATGAGTAACAGTAAATTTTCATGCACACATTACAATAATCAGTAAAGTATAAAGTAAACAAAATGTAGTATACATAAGAACATACAAATTTGTTACATCTTGACAACAAAACCTAGGCTTTGAACATAGCTAGTACTAGTTGTATGTATGACTTATGTCAAGATATAAGGTGAAGACAGTAATGCGAGAGGAGTTAGACGTATGGATATGGAGCATCTCTAGTAGGGCAGGGTCCAAGATTGCCTTGTAGGCAAGTCACAGATCACCTCTGAGAAGGTTTGCATATATTGGGACACAAGCCACGCCCATAGCCACCCCATTTAACTGTTTGTAGTATTCTCCTTGAAAGTAAACAAAATTACTTTTCAAAATAACTTTCATATTTAGCTTTAGAAGAAGTGCTAACTTTAAAAATGTATTTGAAAGGGCTGACCGGCACAAAAATCCACATACCCAACCAAAAAAGGGCACTTTTAAATGTGGCAATTGCACACAGTGCTCTATGATTGTTAATGATACAGAACTATTTTTAGCTAGTTTGCAAAAATATATACCTACTGATGGTCACTACAACTGTGATTCAAAGAGAGTCGTATATATGTTTTTTGTTCCATCTGTTTTGCATTTTATATTGGTAAAACCGAAAGAAGTTTAAAACAGAGAATTTATGAACAGGTATATGACATTAACAGAGGAAGGGACACCAATGTTTTATATAGACATAGGAATAAGATGAGAGCTAATAATTAAAAAAAAAACTATACATATGTATGTATGTATATATATATATATATATATATATATATATATATATATATATATATATATATATATATACCTTTTGTGCTGAATTTTTGAATTTTGTATTAGATTAATGTAGAAATGTTTCTGTGTATACACGTATATAAGTGGTAAAACATCAGGTTTTATACGGATCTATTAATCAGGTCTAGAATTATGTTAATATTTCCTTACTTTTTTAATATGGACTAATTGCTGTTTTTTATCCAGTTATGTTACCATTATGTGTATTTAAGCAGATTTGTCATTTTACTTATTGTTATGATGAAGTTTCCTATGTTGAAATGAAAGCGTTTAACTTTTTACATCTGTGCTGTGGATTAAATTGTTTTTCAGTCCTTGGAGTATTTGTGTCTTTGGGCGTGCGGACTTTTATTGGGCATTTTATCCTGCACTGCTAGTTTTTATTCAATTTATTTTCACTTCACCAGAAAGGGGAAAACAAGTACTTGTTCGGTTACCAACAGAACAGTATGTCAACATCAGGCAAGTAGCTATAATGAGTATTATGATTTGATAAGTGCAATGGAACAGCTTTTTATGGAAAAAACAGCTGCTATTCTTTCTCAGAGGTTGTGCAAACTTGGGGTGTGATAAGTAATCAGTGGGGGCATGAAAGCAGAGCCTCATACTAGCATGGCTCAGGTGAGAGGACTTGTACTCTTCAAAATTAGTAACATGCTTCATTTTTATCCCAATATTCCTCATATTTGGGGACTACGATACGTTTATAGCACTTATCTTATTGTCATTTACTTGGGAAAATGTGACTTCAGCAGCCTGTTTCACAGCCTTATGTGTTGTCAGGCTTTCCTCAGTAAGGTGATGTCCATTGGCTTTATCTGTACTGTGTTTCCATGGACCCCGGTGCTTTTACTGTTAGTATTTATTATTGTGTTATTGGTTATTGTGCACTGGGAAAAGTTTTTTTCTCTGTCTTCTTTTTCTTCTTCTTTTGGACTTGTACGTTTGTTCTAATTAATAAATATTGTTGCTTTTCAGGATTACAATAAAGACAAGAATTTTTTAGTTTGGCTGATTATATTCTGACACTGATTTTTTTTTTAATTCTTTGCAGACAGTAGGCATGCAGATTTCTTTAACATTCAGATTCGTCAGTCATTTCATTGGAAGCACACTAATTCTGAACATGACAGTGTTTCACCAGTTCAAATGGTTGCTAGAGGTGACCTGATGCAGACTGCAACAAGACACGATATCAGCAAATCTGAACTACAAATGCATCTGGAAACTCATAGAGAAGAAAGCTCCTACAAGTGGATTAACTGCAACAATAATTTAACAGTTCCCAGTAACATCTTAACTAATCAAGGAATTCACAGTGGAAAAACACCAAAGGAAACATTGGTAACACATGATCGACTTTCCATTAAAGAAGGAAAGTATAAACGTTCCACACGTGAGAAAACTTTGTGGCCAGATGAAAAAAGTTTAGCACAGCATCAGGTACTCCATAATACACAAAAACACTATAACAATATCACTTCTGACAAAACATTTACACAGAAGCGCACTGTGGTAAAACATCAGATACGTCTCAATCCACACGAACTTTATAAATGTGCCATATGCAGCAAGAAATTTACCCAGAAGGAAGATATGCTACAGCATCAGTTAGTGCATAACCTACAGAAACCCCATCAATGTGCCACTTGTGGCAAGAGTTTTGCAACTAAAAAGAGTTTGGCACAACACCAGGTTGTCCACACACGACTGAAACCCTATAAATGTGACTCTTGTGATAAGTGTTTCACAGCCACAAGGATTTTGGTAGCTCATCAGGTTGTGCACACGGGACAGAAGCCTTATAAATGTGCAGTGTGTGACAAGAGATTTACACAGAAATGTAACATGGTCAAACATCAGCTAGTGCATACAGGTCAGAAACCTTATAAATGTGCTACATGTGGCAAAGGTTTCACATCTAAGAATAGCCTAATAGTGCACCAAAATGTTCACACTGGACAAAAACCTTATAAATGTCCTAACTGTGGCAGGAGTTTTTCAGTGAAAAGTAGTCTGGTAAAACATCAAAATGTCCACACGGGGCAAAAACCATATAAATGTGACACATGTGACAAGAGTTTTAAGCAGAGGCGTAGCATTGTACTTCACCAGTTAGTACACAGTGGGCTGAAACCTTTTAAATGTGCAATATGTGATAGGGGTTTTACGTGCAAGACAAGCCTGGCATTGCATCAGTATATCCATTCTGAACAAAAGCCATACAGATGTGCAACATGTGGCAAGGGTTTTGCAGTTAAAAAAAGCTTGGAGGTTCATGAGACTATCCACACCGGACAAAAGCCATATAAATGTACCAGATGTGGCAAGGGATTTACAAGGAAAAGTAACCTAGAAAATCATCATTGTATCTATGGTGGAGAGAAGCCACATAAATGTGACACTTGTGACAAGAGTTTTACACAGAGGTGTAGCATGTTAAAACACCAGTTTCTGCACACGGGGCAGAAGCCTTATAAGTGTACCACATGTGGCAAGGGTTTTATACAGAAGTGGAACATGTTAGAACACCAGTTAATACACACTGGGCAGAGGCCATATAAATGTACCACATGTGGCAAAGGTTTTACTAAGAAGGGTAATATGGTAAAACATCAATCTGTCCATTGTAGGCAAAGTCAATCAAAGAATCATAGAAAATGATGAACTTTATATCACATGGGATCACCCAACACCAACAGTTCAAAAGATAGATGCTAGAAAAACGGATATAGTGGTCCAAGAAAAGAAGACAAAAGTAGCATTGATCATTGAAATTGCCACACCTAGTGACTACAGTGTCTTGCACACAGAGAGACACAAAGTCATAAAATACCTTGATCTGCAGGCAGAAACGAGAGCCATGTGGAAGAAAGATACCCAGGCAGTTCCAATAGTAGTAGGCGCAACTGGTCTTATAAAAAAGAATTTACAATCGTATTTAGATATGTTACCAATTCATGTAACATCGTACTAATATGAAGGAGTCATTACTGGGCACGTTGTGGGTGCTGCGAAGAACACGTTTGGCTAACATCAAAGAGTGAAACAATACTAATTTCATGAACTTTAATCATACTTTGACTTAGGAATGGGGTCCATTCCCATCATGGTATTAGAAACCCAAAAGACTTGGAGAAATTAAAAACAGCAGAAACCATATAAATGTGCCGTATGTGACAAGTATTTTACACAGAAGTCTCGTATGTTGAAACACCAGGTAATCCATATGGTGCAGAAGCCATAAATGTGCTAAACATTACAAGGCCCTTACACATAGAGCTTTTCTTGGTCTTTTAGATAAAATCGAGTGTAATAGGAGTGATTTGACAAGCATCAGCGATTAATGTTTCACTACAGAAAAACACAAACTCATAAAAATATCCAGATTTCCAGGCAGAAACAAGAGCAATGTGGAAGAAACATACACAAATATTTCCAACTGTAGTAGGAGGAGCAATAGGTCTCATAAAAAAGAATTTACAATCATATTAAGATATACTACCTGTACATGTAACTCTATATTTATTATTAAAGGAGTCAATTCTGGTTACCTTGCGGGTGCTGCAAAGAACACTTTTGGCTAACATCAAAGACTGAAACAATACTAATTTCATGAACTTTAATTACACCCTGACTTGGGAATAGGGTCCATTCCTATCATGGTATTAGAAACCCAAAAGGCTTGGAGAAATTAAATCAGAGGTATGAATAATAACTTACCAAGTGTGACATAACTTTTACACACCGAAGAGTAACATAGTAAAATATCAGAGTGTTAGCAATGGAGGAAAATTATGTAAATATGCAACACATGACAAGAATTTTAAACAGAATGGTGTGATATCATGATGTATTGTACATTAACTATATCAGTGTTCCATGTATGACAAAGGTCTTCATACTGAAATGGAGAATGTTAAAACTACAGTAGCTGAACAATAGGATAAGATCCTATAAATACATAATTTCTGATAAGGATTTTACACTGGGAATATAATGTGGGAAGTTGGAATAATGGTTAAAGTGTTTACCTTACAGACACAAGGTGCGGGGTTTGATTCTTACTGAGGTAATTGGCTACACTTAAAATGACCCACAAGGTCAGTTAGCTTAGTACTAATCTATGAACTTAAATCTTTCAAAGCATCAGATTGGTCACACTGAAGCATCAATCATGTCCCATGTCATGGTATTGGAAACCCACAACATTGGAGAAATAAAAAGGCAATAGCATCAAAGCTATTGAGGAATACTTTAGAAGACTAACATTAATATTGGAAATTGCCTTGATATCTAGGAATAAGTTTTAAGCTACAAATCAGCTTCCTCTTCCTTCTGTACACCTTTTGGTGCTTTTTGGGTCCAGTCAGTTGGATGAGAAAATCAACCAAATATATAAAGACCAGTGCGGGTCAGGACTATGTATTCCTCGGTCTGTAGGAGGGGTGGGCATCCTTGAGACGGCCTCTCTCTCTCTATAGATATATATAGAGCTACACTTGATGGACTGCATACATATTTGCTGGCATCATCAATCCCATCCAAATACAGTGACATTTCTAAACCATGAAGAAAATAAGTCTAAGATCACATCTTTGATCAGATTAACAGAAGTATTTCAGCAAGGACAGGAATGAAAATCACAGCAGAAGTAAACAAAAATCTGGTGGCAAAAGAAAGTGCCAAAAGCAAAACATAATATAAGGAGCAGGACCACAAGAAAAGGAAATAAAATCGAAACGCCAACAGTTATAGTGACGGATATAGAAGACTTTGGAACGGCCACATATTGATCATAATTTGGCCCATGAATGGTTAAGGAGAGGTGAATTTTAACCAAAATATGAACAGTTAATAATGGCAGCTCAAGATAGCAGCCAATGTACAAATACCGTTACAAAGTCTTTACAACAAGTGGCGATACATATAAGTCTAGATTCTGCAGTGCAGAATTAGAAACAGTTATACATCTTCGCTTTTTTTGCCAAGTGTGATATACAAATGACTGAGGGTCTGTATACACTGAAAACCACAATAGTGTGGCAAGGCTGTTGCATTGAGAATTGGGCAAGCACTACAACACTGGAAACCTGAACCACAAAGAATTACAGAATACGTGGTATCGTCCAATACCAAGAGTTAAGAAGATAGAAACAAGGTAACCTGATATAGAAACCAAAGAAAAAAGGCCAAAAATATGAATCGTTGAAATAGCTTTATCAAGAGATTATTGTGTCCTCTGCACTGAGAGATGTAACATCATAAAATAACAAGGATATGCAAGCAGAAACTAGAGCAATATAGAATAAAGGCAAAAGATACCAAGCAACTCCATGTAAACTGAAGAAGAAGGCAGTTCTGGATACATTATGGTTGCTGAGAAGACCACTTTTGGCAAACATCGAAGACTAAATAATGAACATCAACTGTACCCTGACTCAAGGGCGGCAGCAGTGGTGCAGTGGTTAGCATTGCCACCTCACAGCAAGAGGCTCTCCAGTTCAATCCCCAGCTGGGGTGCCTTCTGTGTGGAGTCTGCATGTTCTCTCTGTGGTCTCGTGGGTTTCCTCCAGGTGCTCCGGTTTCCTCCCACATTCCAAAGACATGCTGTAGGTGGAGTGGACACTCTAAATTGGCCCTAGGCATGTGTGCCTTCTGTGGAAGGTTGGGTGCCAGGCTGGCAACTCAACACCATAAAAACTCCACTACCAATCATGAGCAGACAGGTGAGCCACTGTGATGACCCCTAACCAGGAAAAGAAGAACTGTACCCTGACTCAAGAATGGGGTCTATTCCTTTTACACTATTAGAAACTCAATATATGGTATAAATAGCTTTACTGCACCTTCCTCCTCAGATGCACCTCCCCCTCAGATGGAACTGACCACAGTGCCAAGTTCTACACCAATGCTTTATACAAACACCTATATAACTGCATTGACTTGATCGTACCTGATAGGACCAGAACAAGCTCCTCGAGGAAGGGAAAACCTGCCTGGTGGACAACTTCCATTAACAGTTTTTACAAAAAGAGGAAGAAATTGCTGTTTAAGAGTAAGAGGGAGGGAGGGAACCCTAAACTGGAAACACTCCCTTCTCAGCTTAAACAAGCAAATGAGACTTCTTGTGAAGTCCTCCAGTGGAAACTATGAATCCAAATTAGCTACCTCAACTAACAACCATAAGGCATTCTTTAGTTACATCCATAACCTAAAAGTAAAGGCCCAGATTTGTGCTGATCTGGTAGTTAATGATACCACATGTACTGTGCCTCTGGACATAGCTAAACTGTTAGCCAACAGATTCTGTGAAAACTTCACTCCCCTGTCCCCACCGCACATACTCCATGACATACCCTCCACCTGTCTTGTACCTTGTATCTCTAAAGAGCAGGTCATAAACACCCTCTCTAAGACCAAAAATACAGCATCTATGGGACCTCATAACATCCCAGGTTGCATCCTACAAGGGGTCAAAAAAGAATTAGCTACACCACTGGGCACTCTTTGCAATTATAGTCTAAGCACCAGTTTCAATCAAGCTGAATGGAAAACAGCCACCATTATCCCCTTGCACAAAGGTAATGCTTCCACTGACCCCAGGAACTATAGACCTATTAGCCTGACTAGCCTTATCTGCGAGGCCATGGATTGAATCATCATGGAGCTTATCAGCAAAGATATAGGTAATCTCCAAACACTTGACCCTACTCGGCTGGGATTTGTCAAAGGGAGATAATGCCTGTTAAACCTATTGGACTTCTTCAAGACAGTCACCAAGGCCCTTGATGAGGGGAAGTCTGTGCATGCAGCCTACCTAGGTTTATCCAAGTCTTTTGACACTATCCCATACTCGGGCATCATTGACAGACTTACTCAGTTAGGTATCAACCCTTGTATCATTAGCTTGGTCATTAATTGGCTCACTAATAAAACCCACATAGTCAAAATAGGGGAATCCACCACCAACAGCAGACCTGTAACCAGCGGTGTTCCTCAGGGATCAGTCCTGGGACCTCTACTGTTTGAAATCTATTTCTCCGAAGTACAAGTTAAAACTAAAGGTCTGTGCTGACAAAGTTTGCTGATGACTGCAAACTGGGAGTGGTCATAGAATCTCCAAACAATGTCAATCTCCTACAAGAAGGTCTCAAACAAACAAATGATTTGTGCCAAAATCATGGCCTTATACTCAGTGCAAAAAAATATATTATCATCCCTTTTGGTAAGTGTGATGTTACTGCTATCTACCACATCAATAACAACACCCTAAGTACACACTCAGTGGTGACAGACCTGGGTACACAGGTTGACAGCAACCTTACCTTTGATCACTGTGTCTCCACAGTAGTAAGAAGGGCATTCTATATTGCTCATCTCATAAGTAAGGGCATTGCATCCAGAAAAAACAGAAGTTATAACCTCTAATAATTGAGTACAATGCCCCTATTGGTGTGTACCTTTCCAAGCATCAGCAACAATTGAAGAGACCACAAAGGTTCCTCACAAGGAAAATTCATGGTCTTCAGCATCTGTCCTATGTGGATCATCTGAAATCACTGTCACTTTAATCTGTTTCATACAGACTATTCAGAGGCAATCTATGCCTTGCATATAAGGCAATCTCTGACCCTGCTTTATTGGAAATGCTGCATATCCAGAAGTCAAATGGTACATGGGTTATTCGCTCTACAGACTTAACATGGTATGTGACATTTCTAGAACCAGCTTGAGGGATAAATTTGTTTCCCAGAGGTTACCACACCTTCAGAACGGACTACCACTTCAAGTCAAACAGAGCACCTCATTGTCCCTCATCAAACTCAATCTGCATGATTGGATGGGTAACCATAAATTCACCCTGGGATTCCACCTGTGTCCCTCTTGGACAGGAGCAATTGGTGCTGATCATAGAAATAAGGGTAAAATGTAGCTAGACTTGTAATATCCCTAGGGCCATTAGCCTAGTAACTTCCTATGATCCTATTTGGATAAATTAACAAGGCATCAGAAAAAAATTAAACCATACAGAAAGTCTGCAAAGGTGCCACATGTGATAAATACAGTCTATTGAAATCTAAGGCACATCTATTTGCCTACACTGGTACTGATGGAGAGATGAAAAGTCAGCAAGCAAAGGAGAGTAGTAGTGCTGAAATTGAATTCATCCTCAAGTCTTGGTGAGCACCTTTGTGAGGTGGACCCTGTTTTTCACAAAATCTCACCAATGCGACACTGCTATATAGACTGTGTTTATATAGCATATATCATGGACAGAAGTAAATCAAAAATAAAAAAAGATAGCTGGGTGCACAAGACCCAGGATAAAAAAGTGCCCAATCCTGGTAGGCGCACTGGTGCCAGGAGTGGAAAAAATGACAGTGTAGAATCCTCAAAATACAGAAACATTCCTGCAATGAGGCCAGGCTCATGGGGAGGATGGCCCCTCTGTTGTAGAAGGAAGTAGCAGTCCACAAAAATGACAAAAATTGATTGGCCAAAGAAGAGCCATAAAGACGATAGAGTGGACTATTGAGGATAAGAAAGAAATGATGTATTGTTACTATTATGTAAAAAGCTCAGAATTTCCAGACACAAGATATATAAAATGATTAAGAGAGAAATTAGGGGAAAGAAAAATACTTCCGCAGGAAAAACTGTCACAAGCTTCAAATACAAATTTGTGTTCATTAATACAACAGACTTTTGAAAAACAGTATATAGATCAAGAAACTTTGATCTCTGGAAAAAGAAACATCTGAGGAAGTGAGAAAATATAAACAACAAAACCTAGAGATATTTGAAAAATATAAAAAAGAAATATGGACATGGGAAAGAAAGAGAGATTTGATATGGTGCAATATTTATGCAAAGGAGAAAGCCAAGTTAATTAATATAGAGAAGGCAGTCTCAAATATATTCGAAGAGAAATACAGGCAAAGGCATCCAGATATGGAAAATTTCACAATAACAAGATTAATAACACAAAGATGTAATGTAGAAAAGATGATTAGTAAAGCAGAAGTTAAAGAAATAGAAGTTGAAGTTATGGAGTACCTGTGAAGTGAAGGGTTTAATGTAGAAGGTCTAAAATGGACTACATCACAGCATGATGGAGTGAGTCCCCAAAATAAGGAAAAGCAAGAAGATCAGGAGACGTGAAGAAAAAATATGGACAGGGGAAAGGAAAGAGATTTAATATGGTGTAATATTTATGCAAAGGAGAAAGCAAAACTAACTAATACAAAAAGAGCAGCACCAAAGATATTTGAAGAAAAATATAGGCAAAGGAATCCGGATATGGAAAATTTTACAATACAAAAAATAAGAAGACTAAGGGGAAAAGTAGAAAAAGAGATTAGTAATGGAGAAGTCAAAGAAATAGAAATTGAGGTAATGGGACAGCTGCAAAGAGAAGGATTCAGTGTAGAAAATCAAATGAATAAAGCACCACAACAGGATAGAGCAATGGATATCCAAATTAAGGGGAAACAAGTGGAACAGGAAGTAACTGGTCAGGTACCATATCAAGATGTTTTAGAACCTCCCACAGGAAACCAGTGTAAATGTTCACTTGAAGCTAGACAGCAAGGAAAGGAACAGGAAACTGTGGAAACTCTGATGCAGTCAATGTTGAGGAGTGATAGGCCAGTGAGTTCCCATATGACAGAACAACAGAAGACGCAGGATGAAATTGAAGAGAATGTGCCACAGGAAGATGTTATTAGAACTTTCTATAGAATCCCCACAGGAAATGGAAAACAAGGGATGTGCCCTCAGTATGGAAGAAAAGGAGTCAAGGGAAGAGTTGCTTGATTTAATAGACAAAGATAGATATATCAAGATCAATGAGAGAAATAGACTGCAGAAGGTTAATAAAACCCCAAAAGTCAGAAGCTTGATAAAACAAATGAACACAGTAATTAGGACTGTCCATAGAGATCCATGCGATATAACAGAAGTAAACAGAATATATTACTATGCTGCTAAATTAATAACTGATAACGTTCTACCACAGGAACATAGGGTAGCGAGGGAAAGGAGGGGTGAAACCAAATGCCATCATGGAAATATCGAATAGAGAAAAACTATAAAACAGCTAAGACAAGAAGTGTCACTGTTAGAAGATTATAGAAGAGGGAACAGATGAACAAAAATATTAAGAAAAACAGATGTGATAAAAGCAATGTGCAGTATTAGAACAGACCAGGATCTATTATACACTATTGGAGATAAACTAAAAATTTCAAAACAGGCAGAAAGACTTAGAAGATATAAAGATAAATATAAGGGGAAAGCACAAAATAAGCAATTTATTGATGACCCAAAAAAGTTTTATAGAGAATTGGGAAATAAGGTAAAAAGAATTGAAAGACCACCACAAAAGAGGAAGTAGATACATTTTGGAGAAGTATCTATGAAGATCCTGTGGAACATAACAAAGATGCTAAATTAATCGAAGAAGTAAAAGAAAGAATAAGAAGTTTAAAGGTACAGGATATGAAATGGGATGAAATAACATCCAGAGAGAGATTGAAACAAAGTTGAGAAAAGCCTCTAACTGGAAAACCCCAGGCCCAGATGCAGTACCTAACTTTTGGCTTAAAGTATTAACTTCTTTGAACGAAGATTTAGCCATGAGTAAGAACTATTTATATGAGTACCCTGAACACACACTGCACTGGTTAACAACAGGAAAAACAATGCTCTTACTTAAGAGTGAACCTACAAGCTATCCTAAAAATTATAGACCAATAACTTGTCTTCCAATGACATCTAAACTATACATGGGATTTGACGCCGACAGAGTTTATAGTCATTTAGAAGAAAACTCAATTATGGCAGTAGAACAAAAGGGCAATAAAAGAAAATCATTTGAAACAAAGGATCATTTGTTGTTAAACAAAGTTATAGTGGAGAACTGTAAGAAGGGGAAGAATCTAAGTATGGCATAGATTGACTATAAAAAAGCATTTGATAGTATCCCACATTCATGGACAAAAGAGTGCTTAAAAAAGTATAGGATTCACCCTACGCTGATTAACTACATTACAGTAACCATGAAACAGTGGCAGACCACGTTGCAATTAAGCCATGATAAAGGACAGATTATTATCCCAGGGATAAAAATTCAAAGGTTGATATTCCAGGGTGACTCTCTGTCACTGTTGCTATTCTGCCTTGCCATTAATCCATTAAACGTTTACTTAACAGCTTAGGCCATGGCTACAATTTGGCTTCTAGAAAACAACAAAGCCTAATGACTTCTCATCTTCTCTTTGTTGATTATTTAAAACTGTATAGCTCATCAGATGAGGAACTGAAAGCACAGCTGCAGGTTGTCAAAACTTATTCAGATGATATTGGAATGTCATTTGGTCTTATAAATGTGAAAAAGCAACCTTTAAAAAAGGAAAACTGCAGCACCAGAAAAACATCAGTTTGGGACAAGAATGTGATATAAAAGAACTTGAGCAAGAGGGAGTGTATAAATACTTGGGAATTGATGAAGGATCAGCAATAAAACATGAACAAATGTGAATAAAGCTCAGTAAGGAGTACTTTAGAAAACTTAAATTAATCCTGAAAACAACATTGACATCTAGAAACAAGATCCAAGCCGTAAGTCAATTTGCTCTTCCTGTCCTAACTTATAGTTTTGGAGTGACTGACTGGCCCCAAAAATTGTTAAATAGACTGGATATTAAAACAAGAAGGATGCTTCATGCTTACCAAATGATTTATAAAAATCAGTGTGTACCAAGATTATATATTCCCCGTTCTGAAGGAGGGATTGGGCCTCCTTGAAATTGATTACATGTATAGATCTGCAATCGTAGGACTCCACTCATATTTACTGACCTCACAAATTCCAAATGTGGTGAAAGTTTTGAAACATGAGGAGAATAAATCAAATATGATATCTCTGCTTAACTTAGCAGAAGTATATCGACGTCAAGCAGGAATGAAAATCAAACCAGAAGTAGATAAAAACCAGGCAGCAACTGAATGTGTGAAAAAACAAAAGAAAGAATATAAGGTAAAGGTCCAGATGTGAAGGCAAGAAATGTGGAAAAAACATAAATATAGTTGCAAGTATAGAAAACTTCTGGAAGAGCCTCATGTTGATCAAGACTGAACGGAGGAATGGTTAAGGAGAGGTGAATTCACATCAAGAAATGAAAGGTTATTATTGGCAGCCCAAGACAGTGGGCTACGTACACGCTAGTTTACAAAGTCCATTGAACATGTGGGAGAAACAGACATATGAAGGTTTTGTAAAACCGAATTGGAAACAGTCACACACCTTGCTGCTGGTTGTGATGCACTAATTATAAAGTGACTGTATACTGAAAGGCATAGTAATGTGGTGAGATTGTTACACTGGAGATTGTGCAAACATTATGGTATTGAAGTGGCTGAAAACCACTGGAAACATGAGCCACAAACAATCATAGAAAATGATGAAGTTTATGTCACATGGGGTCACCCAGTACCAACAGTCCAAAAGACAGATGCTAGAAAACCGGATATAGTGGTCCAAGAAAAGAAGACAAAAGTGGTATTGATCATAGAAATAGCAACACCCAGTGACTACAGTGTCTTGCATGCAGAGAGACACAAAGTCATAAAATGCCTGGATCTACAGGCAGAAACGAGAACCATGTGGAAGAAATATACTCAGACAGTTCCAATAGTAGTAGGAGCAACAGGTCTTCAAATAGTGAAACAATACTAATCTCATGAACTGTAATCGTACTTTGACTTAGGAATGGGGTCCATTCCCATCATGGTATTAGAAACCCAAAAGACTTGGAGAAATTAAAAATGTCAATATATATATATATATATATATATATATATATATATATATATATATATATGCTGTGCATGACAAGGACTTTTCATAGAAAGGTGACATGGCAAAGCATTGGCATATCTGCAGTGTGCACATATCATACAAGAGCTTCATTTAATCGTAGAGCAGGTCTTCCTTTAGTACACATCTGGCATCAACTGTATAAACATGCCATGTGTGACAAGAGTTTTATACAGAAAAAGCACTATGATAAAACAGCTGAATACCCACCATGTATTGAGGAGTGAGGAAAAATCAGTATGAAAGGAAGAGGAAGCTGATTTGCATGCTTCAGTCTTCAGAGTCTGATTATGTCTAAGCTATTTTAAACAATGAAAGGACTAACTTTGAATGCTTCATTTATTTCTGATTAAATCATTTCTTTCCACACATTATCTGTAATGTTTTATTTTCCTGGAAGAAATTTGACTGGATGGAGGGTTTATCCTTAAATCGTGGCTTGTATCTTTATGTAGTGGGACTAGTTTCTGCAAAGTTCTAACAAACCAAAACTAAGGGTGGCCTAATGGTTAAGGTGTTTGCCTTACAAACACAAGGTGCAGTGTTTGAGTCTCACAAGGGATAACTGGCTAGGTTTAAAATGGCTCGCAAGGGCAGTTAGCTTAGTATAAATCTATGAATAAAATGGTTTTAGCTTATTTTATAGAAAAAAGTAGAAAACATATGGTCTGATTACATATAGTCCAGGACAGAAAATTTGTCCGTATCTCTCCTATACACTATGGCTAGGAAATGGTGCTTTTGTGTTTAAGGCTTCTGCCTCATAAATCTATGGTTCTAGAGTTCTGTATTGATCATCTGTCAATGACTGAGTGGAATGCATATGCTCTTTTTGCATCTTACTGGGATTTCTCGGGATATTTTAGTCACCTCCAAATTACCAAAAACATACTAGTTAATTTGCTATGCAGTGCATTTACTATTGAGTTTGTGGCCTAAATTGTGACTGAAAAGTGTGTAAGAATGATTGCTTCATATACCTGGATAATAATCAGAAAAAAAAAGACTAGAAAATCAGGTGGTATAACAATATTGGGGTATATTTGACAGTCATGACTGCCTGAAGGTACCTTCATGGACGCAAGAGATGAATGGAGATCTGTAAAAGGAAACAAAATGTAGCATTTAGATATTTAGCATCAGTCCCAACATATGTTATTACTTTTTGCCATTTAGACTGACAAAAGTGTTAATACTGAACTTTGATGAACTCTGATGTGTTAATAAGGTGCTCTGCAATAAATGTTCATACATTTTAAGAACACAGCATGTGTTCTACTAAATGAGAAGGGGGGATGTGATGATACTGAAAACTGTTTGTGGACATCATAACATTACGGGGAGATTTCAATAAGAGTAAACTTAACATACTTCAACCCTAAGTTCTAAGAAGTGGACTTCTTCCATTATTCACATACTAAGTTTTACCCAGTTAGAAATATTAAGAGATTTGTCATATTCCATAGAAGCTTGTTTCAGAAAATTTCAACTTCATACTGCAAAATATAGAAGTCATGGTATAAAATAATATAAAGGGATATGTTACAGTTTGGTAACACCAAAATGTACGTGTCATGGTATAAAATAATATAAGTGGGTATGTTATGGTGTAGTGAGAAAAACACCATAAACTACTAAAACAAATAAACATGGTGTCTAATGAATGACAGACCAAGAGAAACAAAGTATTTAATTAAGAGCTTTTCGTTTGTCACAATGTGCAAACTTCCTCAGATGATTTCTTTTATTCCACAGTTAGTTAGCCACATAATTACAGAAACAGCTACAATTTTAGACCTTGTTTACTTGATCTTTGTATGACGTGATAGTCCCAATCCATCTATAGCTTTATATGGAACTTTTCTAGAATTACTGGATGCTAATCTTTCACGCCATCAAGATCAAAGGAGGTCATAGTGCCACTGTACTCCACCCTCATCTGGCCCATAATCGAGTACAATGCTCCATTCTCATGTACCTAACCGTGCACTTACACCAATTGGAGCAACTCCACAGGTTTCTCACTAAAATAATATGAACTGTAAGACACATGTCTTATGCAGACCGACTAAAGGCCCTATATCTTTACTCCATCTTATATTGTTTATTCAGAGGAGACTTATGCCTGTCCTTCAAGGTATTCTCTGATCCAGCCCTGATGAAAATATTACATATTTGCAAGAAAAAATATACAAGGATTACATGTTCAATGGACCTGAACCTTATTTGTGACTATAACAACTTGCTATAGAGACAGATTTGTATCCCAAAGCCTACCTCATTCATGGAATAGACTTCCCATCTTCATAAAACAAAGCCTGTCCCTCACTCTTTTCAAAAAGAATTTGGATAAATGGATGGGGAACTGGAACTTCACTCCTGGGGTACTGCCCATGTTCCTTATGGACAGAGGAAGCCTGTAAAATGACTCAGGGCTCCAACACCCAAAGAACCTTTGCCCTGGTACTACCCCACCCCATATCTGGGGAATTAAGATATAATATTGTCATAGCCTGGGTATTATTGGCTAGGTTTGTAAAGGCCCTTGTGCCATTAGGCTAGTCATGACCTATGAACCTATGGCTTCTTGAACTGACTGTCCATGTGCACAATGCTAGGAAGAGTTGCAGACCTGTTTCCATTCCCAGCAATACCCGTGGCCTCCACATTTTATAAAAACTCCTCTATGCCTCTTCCCACTTCTTCTCTTTCTATTAAAGCTTTATATTTTCCACACTGGTGGCTCCCTTATAACCCCTTACAATCTTGTCTGCTACTCAAAGAAACTCTGCACCAGTCATATCCCTGCTAAACAACTCATGCTTCATTCTATCATCCCTCTCTGCCACAAATTAACTACCAGCCACTCATATTAAATTTTACTCAACACAACACTCCATCTCCTCTTTACCAACTGTACCCCTATACCCTTCCACCCTCTAACCACTCCACTCCTCACCATCTCATGACATACACCCTCACCAGTCTTTCATTCATCTGAACAAAATAGATGTTATCTATAAACTACCCATAATAATGCTCATTTTATCAGATGTCACCTTCTCCTCACCACTTACACTGCTACTTGTTTGTAAATCTATTGTTGGGTCCCACATTCATTACCTTCTTTTCAGTGAAACCTCTTTGTCATCCTTGCCCACCCATTACTAGACACACAACTACTACCACTCAACTATCTTTGATCACAACACTTCATCAATCCCAGTCCCACCAAAACATATCCGCACCTCATACAAATTTCTAAACACTTTTATAAATTCTCACCTATCATTTTGAAGCTTCTTAGTGGACCACAGAGACCAACCCAGGCCCAACTTAGAACACCTTCACATTCCACTAAAACACTTTCTCCACCATCTCTTGTATATTGATTAACACTCAAAGTATGAACAATCTTCCTATCCTTCCACTCCTAAGACATTGGCATCATTATCAGCCCCCTTTTCTCATTTGGTACATGGGGTTGGGGTGTCACATCAGCAGTGACCATCACCTAGAGATAATATTTACACTTCCAGGTCTTTAGCCTGCTGCTCTCCCCAGACATCCCAGCAGTAAAACAAATATAGGATTAAAAACAACAGATCTAATTTTCAAGATCATCTCCTCTCATGCATTTACCTCCATTATTGAAGTCCAGGCAAATGACCTGCAGGTGGCACCTTAATTCTACTGAAAGTCTATATGAATCTCAAGATTAATGCCCAGGCCATTGCCTTCTCAGACACAAACCCTAAATGGATTTTATATAAAAAAATTCCTTCTTGGAAATATAATCCCCTGCTAATAGCTATTCCTTCTCTTCCTTCCCCTTCCCACACTTCTTTTACCAAATGTCAATCCCTTTTTCATACTATCACTGCATTTTCTCCATAAACCAAAATATAATAATCCTGCATGATTTCATCCTTAACTACACCACCTTATGATCTAACAACATACCTGAACTCCTAGCCAAAACCAACCTCCTATAATTTGTCAATGAACCCCCATGCCCATCTGCAACTGGCAGCATCAAAAACAAATCTGATGTTGTTTAACTTCTCATATTGCATTAGCAAAATTAAATAAAAATATGTAAATTCTGATTTGAAATTCTGAATGCCATATAGAAGAAACTTTGAATATAGAGAAGTAACAGTCTCCACCTTATGCTGCTAAGGAGGATTTTCAGAAGAAATGTCATTTGTGACATGGCGTTTGTGACTGTGACAGCAGCTGATGCCCAAGAGATTTTTTTATATATATATATATATATATATATATATATATATATATATATATATATATGGGTCTACTTTGAAAGACCGACACGCCAGTTCGCCGACACACAAATCACCGAGACCAGATAACTGACAACACACAAAACCGACAACGCAAAACACCGAACACCATTACACCGACACACCGAATGTAAACAACACATTACACTACATAGCATAGCCACTAGCCCTAACCCAAACCCTAACCCTAAGGTCCGACACTATCGCACTCACCCTACCTGCACCCTAACCCTAACTCACTTAACCCACCCCTAACCCCAAGGTCCGACACTATCGCACACTCACCCTACCTGCACCCTAACCCTAACTCACTTAACCCACCCCTAACCCCAAGGTCCGACACTATCGCACACTTCACCTACCTGCACCCTAACCCTAACTCACTTAACCCACCCAAAAACATAAAGCCCATCACTATCGCACACACACCCTACCCGCACTCTAAACCTAACTCACTTAACCCGTCCCTAAACTACAGTCCCTCACTATCACACACTTACCTTACCCGAACCCTAACTCCGACACTAACACACACTCACCTTTCCCACAGCCTAACCCAAAATCCCACCATATCGCACACTTACGTGACCGCTCCTAACTCCATCACTGTCGCACACTTACCGAGTCGCGATCACACATTACCCTTGTCGGTCTTTCCGCTGTCGGCAAATCACCCTTTTGATAAACTTACCTGTCCGTCGTTTGGTCTTCGTTTTCCGCGTGTCGGGGAATCGTCGGTTCGGTCTTTTAAAGTAGACCCATATATATATATATATATATATATATATATATATATATATATATATATATATATATATATATATATATATATATATATATATATATATATATATACACACACACACACACACACACACACACATATATATATATATATATATATACACAGATCCCTATCAGTTAATTGAATTTTCAGAAATTCGACATACATATCAGTGAGACAATGTGACTGAATTTCTGAAAACTCAAAGCTTTTGAATGCAGATTGCAGTATAGTGAGGCTCGGAAAATATACCATTTTCCTCATTGTAGTCTGATCTCGGAGTTGATATATTTAATTTGCAGGGGGTATGGGGGGGTGCATATTCAGAAACTCTTTGAGTGTTATTATCCTCTCTGTCAAACAACTGAGTACTAGAAAAAAAATGCAATCAGTATAAAGTGTTGAGCTGTCTTTTTTGTGCATATAACTTACAAGACATCTTGAACATAAACTGCTTGCAAGAATATCTTTACACACGTTAGTATCCTCATTTTCTGCTTGCCTGCCTTTGCATTTTTGATGTCTAATTTAAAAGAATTAAAATCCCTGTTCCTTATTACAAAAGCATAGTATTCAACCATGCTTCCAATTTTCCTATAACTGCTTTATCATAACTGATGCGCATTTATAACTCTTTCTGTAGGCAACTTTCACATTTAATATTATCAATCAAAATCCTACCAGATTCTACATTAACATGTAAAATTCAAATATTATACTCCACTAAAAAAGTAACAACTCCAGAACATATATTTGCTTAAAACAACCAAACATTCCTTCTCCAAAAATGTTCTAAACACACTTGTTTACTTTCCATTAATCATCTAACATTTTGAAGTAAACATACATAATTTTAATTAAATTAATTTTTAAATTAAATTTTTAAAACATTTGACATATTTCTGTTTTCCCCCACCTGTGAGTCTTTCCTTTACAGGTATTAACATTATGCGTTATCATTTTCAGGTACTATGCCATCCACTTTCCTTAAATATTCTTTTTCTCTTAGTTTTTCTATTTCTGTTTAATGTATCTTCATCAGCATTATGATCATGGCCATTCCTATCTTCTTTGCCTTTTTCCTGAGCTTGGCCAAAGAAAAACAAAACCAAATTTCAAACCCTACAAAAGGGGGGGCTTCGCCCCTCACTCCCCCTAACTAAATATACCAACTCCGAGATCGCACTACAGTGGGGAAAAGGGCAAATCTCCAATGACAGACAAATATTTTTCCCCTGGGAAAAAAATTCACTGAAGTGGCCATTCAGAGTTTCGTGTTTTCACTGTTTATGTGTCAAAGAAGACGTGTTGCATGCACATGTCTTTCAACAACATAATATATACCCCTATATATATATATATATATATATATATATATATATATATATATATATATATATATATATATATATATATACAGTATATATGTTTCTGTATATATTTTACATTATAACCTAGCTGCTCTTAATATTTTTAATAATGGGGCTACAGAAATATTAACATTTAGACCTGGAACTTCATTGGCCTGTAGCATTACTTGCCAATACATGTCTCTGTATTCTATTTTTTTCTTCCCATAGGCCACCTCTGATATTCCAGGATACCATCTCCAAAACGAAAAACAAAAACTTAGAATCTTTGCAAACCAAATGCTTATATAGGGCATTGTTATGATTTGAAGTTCTTATATTATATATATTATAGTAGTGC
Organism: Protopterus annectens; assembly: GCF_019279795.1. Lineage (NCBI taxonomy): Eukaryota > Metazoa > Chordata > Ceratodontiformes > Protopteridae > Protopterus > Protopterus annectens. Next base: position 1,835,655,612 of record NC_056732.1, on the reverse strand, counting down.
TCATAGATTCTTTTTTCCAGGGCTCTTTCAGTTTTACCCACATAAAAAGCCCCACATTTCCCACATGTTGCCAAATGTATTACCCTTTACTATCACAGTTACTGTATTCTTGGCTTGTATCAATCTATCCCTACTGGGAATATATATATATATATATATATATATATATATATATATATATATATAAAAGTAAAACTAGTATTACTGATGTATACACATTGATTACACCTCCCACACTTGTAAGCTTGTAAGTCCCTTCTTTTCTCCTGAAGTTACTTTGACTAATTTTGTTCTTCTTTTGTAATACATCATTAATGTTCATACTTTTTTGTAGGTAAACTGGATGGGACCCTTAAACAAATTCTCTACATCTGAAAAATGTTTAAATAACTCCCAGTAGGTGTTACAGATTTTGTCGTAATAATGGTGTCTTTGTTAAAATTCATAATAAAAGCCCCTTTGTATCAAAAATTGTGTTTTCCTTTATCACTATCCTTACTGTTCTTACCTTTAGTAGCTAGCGCCTTACTTACATCCTTTCTCCCCTTAAAGGGAAATAATTAACTTATCTTGCTTCTTTGACTTCTTTAATTACTTCCTCTATTATTCTAATTGGACATTTGCATTCTAAAAACATATTTGAATTATTCCACACTCTTTTAAAAAGTCACCCTCTTTGGAGGCCATCCTAGAGGCTCTTATAAACTGTCCATTTACGATACTTCCCTTTTGTTTATATGGATGAGCACTTGTAAAATAAAGGTAAGAATTTGAAAAAGTTTCTTGTCTGAATATAGTTGACCTAAACCTCCTTTCTCTTTCAGTCACATGTATTGTTACATCCAAATAGCTGGCCCTAGATCTTTCAATTTTGCATGTAAACTTTAAAAAACTGTATAGTTTGTCCCATATATTCTATAAATTTGGTCAGCATTTGTTCAGTGCTGGTCCAAAATATACAGATATCATCCAGGAACCTTTTGTATAAACTTCAAAACCGTACATAAGGGGAGTTAAAAACATATTTCTTTTCCCGTACTTGTAAAACAATGTTGGCATAGCTGGATTCACAACTTGCACCCATTGCTATGCAACTTGTTTGTTTGCAAACTTCCCCTTCAAAGGAATTAAAATTGTTTCTGAGTACCATTTCCATTAGTTCTAATAAAACTCTAAATACTTTGCAACTAAACATTCCCTTGTCTGAAATCACTTCTTCAAACCATTTTAGATCTAAAGTCATGTGGGATGATAGAAAAAAGATTTATAATGTCAATAGTGACAAAAAAGAATGCTTTCATTAAATAAGTTATCTTCCAGTTCCCTTAGGAAATCCCATGAATCTTTGAGGAAACCTGTATATTGTGTTTCCAGTCTCTTTAATTTTTTATCTATATATAATGCTAAAGAGTGTGTTTTGGATCCACTCATTGCCACTATGTGTCTCATGTGTGGGTCCACCACATTTTTGTGTGTCTTTGGGATTCTGAATGGATTCTGAATAAGAATGGCATTGTAGGTTTGTCCATTTTTAAAAAGTTATCTTCTTCCATATTACTAGAACCTTCTAAGAGTATATCATATAACCCAAAATCAATTTTGCTGTAGGCAATATTTATTTAATTTTTGGACACCCTCTTATATCTATTTGTATCACCTAAAATTTCCATCATTTTTCCCACGTAAATTATATTGTCCATAATAACTATCCCTCCTCTGGTATCATTACTTTTAGATTGTCATTGTTTTTAATTTCATTCAATAAATCAGTTTCTTCTTTTGTCAAGTTAGACCAAACCTTGTTTTTATCTAAATTATTTAATTATTTTTCAACTATTAGTTCAAAATTCTTTAACTGTGGGTGGAGGGAAGGGTAATATGTACTTTTCCATTTTACCTTTAGGTACGTTGTCTGGTCTCCACCTTCCTTGGAAAATAGGTACTCTAAATTCTTTTTTCTAGAAAATAATTTAAGGTCCAAGATTAACTTATTGACATCACTTTTTTCTAATAGGCACATAGTTAAAACCTTTCATAAAAATGCTAAAAAAAATCCTATTTACAGAAATACTACTGTAGTTAAAAATATGATAATTTTTAAAAGGGTATACACCTCTAGCTACTTCATTTATTTCATAATTGTGGTTAGGTTCAATCTGGCATATTCCTCCCTTAAAACCCTTTTTGTCTAATTCCTTCCTCTGCTGTAATTGTGCTGGTAGTAGTTTACAGAACAGTTTCTTATTCTGTCTGACCATTTTCAAGGGGGATATTCATTCCATTATTATATAAATTGCAAGTTGGGTGGAGTTCTAATTGTTTCTGAAGAAGTTCACGTGGAATAAAGTGAATGAAAGTGCTAATTTTGGTGTCCATATTTTTCTAAGCACATTGGATTTTGCCATCTGGGTCTTCGCTTATTTTGTTAACTTGTTGTGACAAACCTTCCAGTTTTGTGTTCTAAGTGTTTTGTGGTTCGTGGTTCTATCTTTTTGGCTTTTAAAAGTATGTCACAGGACACACTGTTGAATCTTTCCACCCATTCTGTTCCGGATAGCTTTTCTCAATTTTTGGAGCAAATTACGTCTGCCATTACCACTGCCATTCAGAGGGGTCTTGAAAGTGCAGTTATTGGTAGCGGCGGATTTACAGAGGAACCAAATGTTTTTGGACATAGTTGGAAGACTGTATCCAGTACACCAGATACAGAAGTCTGTGAGACGCGGGCTGCCGTTAAGTCCTAATGGCGTTTTGGACCACATTTTAAAGAACACAAATAATCCATTTGTGGACATAGCAGAATTTGAAGCAAATTTGAATTTGAAGCAAATGGTTCTGTAAGTAAAGAAACTTCTCCCGGCTCTATTTCTGAGCAAAAGACTTGTAAACAGACTATTTACGATTTGGAGAAGTTGACTTTAAAATATGTCATGTTGGACATTGAAATTAGTTACTTGAGTGAAAGTGTGAAATGTAAATGTGTTGCACAAGGTTTGAGAACTAATAAGTTCCCCAATTGTGTCAACTTTGGGGACAGTTTATTTCACAAACTAGTCAATATGTTCAATGACTTTGGTATTAACCTTATGAATGTGGTTATAGAACACTATCGCAAACAAATTGAAGATGTTAAAAACAAAATGAATGATTTGGACAAAAAGATAAAAAATTTCTCCTGTTTTCCTTTTTTTTACAACTTGTATTGTGGTAGTGTAGCAAAAGCTGATAGGCAGAGAGCCACGATAGTGGCTAGAAAGCAAAAAAAGTTTAAACGTGATATTTCAGCATATGCTAACAACACTGCATATTTTGTGAATAACAAAAATGTTATAAGTGTTTTAAATGAAAACACAAACACAGAGATTGGGAATAATGGGAACAGTTCTTCTGCTATTAATGCCGGTTTAAATGTTGGAAATAACAGTAGTTCTCATATTTCTTTAAGTGACAACAATAATGGTACCATGACAAATGATCAAAATGGTGATTTGCATAACAACAATAAGAAAGATGTCACAATTTTTGTACCAATGAAGGGGCAAATACTTCGAATAGTGGTGCTCTTTTTTTGGTGGACAAACAGGGGAACAAGAGAGGGCTGACTTGGTCAAAAGTAGTGCAGAACAAGGGGAAGGGAAGAGGCAGAAGCAAGAAGAAATGGTAGTTGCTTCAGATTTTTCTAAATATGATATTCAAATTCACAATTTGTCAAGTTTAGTCCTTCAACAGCCCATGGTAGAGCTTTTAAAGAAAGGATTTTCATTTATTCCTGGGAATTCATTCAATGTAGCTAGAACTTTGGTTGATTTTAGACTAGCTTTAAGAAAATTAAATTTAAAATACATTATGCATGATATTTAGTACAAAGTTCCTATTACAGGCCCAAAAAAAGTCAGTACCTACAATCCTCCACTAATAGGTACTTTTCAAGTTTTTCAAAATATTTGTGAAGCAGGATTTAGGGTGATAAGACACAACACCAATGTACACAATTTAGAAGAATCAGAAGCAAAAGCTTTAAAGACTCTCAGTGAAAACAGAGATGTAAGAGTCATGAAGGCTGATAAGGGTGGTAAAATAGTAATAATGGACACAGATATCTATAACACTTCTATGGAAGACATGTTGACTGATGATAAAACATATAAGAAAGTGGAAATTAATTTTGTCCATCAAAGTTTCATAAAATTAGATACATGTTTGTTTGACATGTTTTGTCAGGGAGAATTAGATCATTCAAGTTACATGTATTTATTAGTGGAACATCCAAAAATGGCTCATCTTTTTGGTATTCCGAAATTACAAAAGAATAGCCAGAACCCCCCTTTTAGACCTATCATTTCAGCAAATAGTTCTAAGACTGAAACCCTTTCAACCTGGCTGGATTATATACTTAATCCTATTATGCAAGCTTCTAAGTATTATTTGAAGAACTCATGGCACTTGTTGGAATTACAGAGAGATTTTGAGTCATCAGGTAAGGCATTTTGTTTTGCATCTTTGAATGTAGTGTCATTGTACACATGCATTGATCAGGAAACAGGAATAGATTTTTTGAGAGAATATTTAAACAAATACAGTAGTCTGGATAATATTAAAATTAATACAATTTGTACCCTAATGGACTTAGTACTTGACAACAATTTTTTCATATTCAATAAAGTATTATACAAGCAAATTGCTGGGGTTGCAATGGGAGCAAAAGTCGCTCCAGCATATGCTAACCTTGTAATGGCCAATTGGGAAAGTAAGTTTATTGATAATAATAATACTTTTGGTAAGAATATTTTATTTTATCGTCGTTACATAGACGACTTAATTTTCCTTTGGCATGGTACATTAGAGATTTTCAAAAAATTTGTGGAATTCTTAAATAGTACTATGAGATTTTTAAAGTTTTCCATAGGAGGGTACGGCCAGAGTTTAAATTTTCTTGACTTAGATTTGACCTCTAAAAGAGCTATAGAAAGTCATTTTCAAATCAATACTTGCATAAAAAAAGCCTACATCCTTTTCATATGAAAAAAGAAGTAGTCAAGGGACAACTTATTAGGCTTAGTAGATTAACATCACAGGATGTAATGTTTTCTAAAGAGACAGAAATGTTAAGAACTTTCTTTATGGCTAGGGGCTATAATTCATTATGGTTACAAGTCATAGTAAATGAAGTGAACCAACTTAGAAAGGACAAAGCTTGTCTTATTTTGTCTTTTTGACCATCAGTACCTGTAGTCAACAACACTACAAATAGGAAGGTAGTTGTTCCCAACACAGAATTCTCATGTGCTTTTGTTTTGCCCATTACAATTGAAATGTGGTCTATTAAAAACATTATAGTGGAGAATTGGAAGGTTCTATTAGGGAATCCAGATTTGATAAAGATTATAGGTGAACGACCCAATTTCACTTTTAAAAAACTAAAAATATTAAAAGTATGTTAGAATGGGGAGCCACAAAAAGTGAATGGAATACAGATAGGAAAATTGTAGTTAAAGGTACCTATGCATGTAACAACTGCAGGCAATGTAGGTGCATAAGTAATTCCTCTTCAGTTCAACTTTCTCATATAGGAAGGATCTATTGGTCCAAAAATTATTATACATGTAACACCGAAATGGTGGTTTACATAGCTCAATGTTCAATATGTCCAAGTTACTATATAGGCATGACCATGAGATGTTTTAGAAAAAAAAATAGTGAACACCTTTTAGCTATAAAGAAAAAAGACACAGCTAATGTGTTGGGTAAGCACTCACTAGCATGTAACAATTTTAAGAAATTTACCTTTTCTGTTCTAGATAATGTTCCTTCAGGAACTTTTATGGGGGATAGTAAAGTTATTTTAGAGTGTAAAGAGTCTCTCTGGCAGCTACATCTAGGAGCAGATTTTGCTCCTGGATTAAATGAGTCAATTAATATAAAATGTTTTTTACAATTGAGAAAATAACACCTTGATTTTCCAAGGGTTATAATTATTTACAAAATGTTTTTGTATTTATGTAATATATTTATGAGTATTATATTTATTTTATTTTATATGCGTAAAGTTTTCTTTGTGACGTCATATAGCATGTGATTCATTCCATTATTATATAAATTGTAAGTTGGGTGGAGTTATAATTGTTTCTGAAGAAGTTCACATGGAATAAAGTGAATGAAAGCGCTAATTTTGGTGTCCGTATTTTTCTAAGCACATTGGATTTTACCATCTGGGTCTTCACTTATTTGGATATTCTAAAGGGTCATTCAATCTCAAAGTGTCCTCTTTTCTATTTTCATATTCAAATTTCCAAAATTCCTGTCATTGCCCCTCCTGTAGCCTCGTTCCCCTTTCTCTTGCCTATCTTGAAAACTATCACCATTTTTCTAGGTTGTATAATTGCTATAACTATATTTCGGTTTAGGGTAACTTTTGCCCTCTTTGTATCTTCCACATCCCTAGCAAACTTCTTACTTTTCTTTCTAACCATATAATTAACTTTAACTTCCGTCTTACTTTTAATGTCCAAATATTTATTCCTCTCCTCTTCAATTGACTGTATTAGGTCGCTAGTGATTACTTTATTAATCTTGTAAATTTTTCCATAAGTAGCCTCCCTTTCTATTTTATTATTTTTGATTATAGCCTCCATTATAGCGTAACCATACTGGTCAAAAATGTTGAGCAACTCTAAGTGAAAATCAGATCCTTCTACCACATTTTTAGGGTATTTGCAAACTCTTAAACCCTTGGGTACCATTTTCGCCTGCAAACATTCATTAAAATTCCAGTTGTCAACTTGCAAAGATTTATACTTAAAAATGAAATCATATAAAACATTAATATTGTCTTGGTGTATTCTTTCCTCACCTGTTTATTTAGATCATTTAGGTCACTAGAGGGAAGTAATGTAAGTATTTTTTATGTTAGTAAAGGATGTGGAGCTGTTTTTTTATTCAACATCTTATTGAAAAGTTTAAACAAGTAATTCAATGTAGAAGTTTTTAGAGCCTTTATTTTATATGAGATTTTTATGTTATTATTATATAATTTATTATTAAGCCACGGTGGTGCAGCGGTAGTGTTGTTGCCTCACAGCAAGAGGTTCTCCCGTTCAATTCTTGTCTGCAGCGCCTTCTGTGTGGAGTCTGCATGTCCTCCCCGTGTTCGAGCGGCGTTCAAAAGACATGCATGAATGAGCATGCCTTCGTTGAAGGTTGGGCATTAAGCTGGCACCTCAGCACCATAAAAATCTACTGCCAATCATTAGCGGACCGGAGTTCCACTGTGGCGACCCCTAACTGGGAAAAGCCGAAAGAACAACATTACATAATTTATTATTAGGTATTGATCAAGTTATTTCTTACTATAGTTTTCAGGTACAGGGATTTAAATAGTTAATAAGGAGTGGTGAGCTAATTAATTAATTAATTTATTGACAAATTGATGACTGCATTTAAAAGATTGAAGTTAATAGGAAAGTATTGTTTGAAGAAGTCTCTGTGGTTCTGAGATGAAAAAAGCGGTAATATCAGTTAAGTGTTTTATGTTTCATGTTTTATTGTTTGCGCATTTTATTGTTTTGCTGGTGATTAAAGCTTTGACTGCCTTTGGATTTTACAATGTTGGTGGTGTTTCTACGCGTCTGCAGTGCTCCTTTATTATTTTTATATAGTTGGAACTATTTGTGCTCATTGCACTGGTTTTTCCATTCATTTTGAATTTCATTTTTTTCTCTTTTATATATTAGTGTAATTTTATGGGGTGTTAAAAAGACTCTGTGTAGAAATTTCCATGTATAGATTTTCCAATAGCGTGAAGATGTTGACTTTCCTGCAGATTTTAAGAATAACTTTTTATTTATTTCTGAAAATGGTTCATTGTTAATTTTTGTTGAGATGTTCCAGATTGTCATATCTGGGGTAACACATTCAATTCTTATAATCTTGTATATAACTAATAAATATGACCTCCCCTTGGATGATCCACTATTAACATTTGAGATTAGATCTAAGATTTTTGGAACAGGTTTAGTTTGAAGATCTGGTGATATTTTAATTTTATCCTTAACATATTCTTTACAGGTTTGTATATCTAACCCGCCATTTTGTTCTATGCTGTGTCTTGCCATTAAATATTCAACAGGATGTATTTTTGTTACCATTAAGAAATTGATGCCAAAATATTAGGTTACTATTTTTGAGAACTGTCATTGTGTTTGCAATAAAAGATACTAAGCATCAATTAGCGTATACAATGGGAAATAATACGATTAGTAGTTCCTTGAGTAAGTAATTTGAATTCATAAACCTTTTAAAAATTGAAAGGATTTGATTAACAAAAGGCTTAAAAGTAAACTTGTGTCTTTTATTCAGAACAAAATCTTTTAAGGCCTAATAAAATGTATTGATACCCAGATTCATATAAGAGTCTATGATGAGTTTCTTGTTAACTGTTTTCATGTATAGATTTCGAACAGGAGACATATGAAGAATCTAGCCACAATAATATTATTTTAATAATTACAACCTTAGTATATAACTCAATGTTTGCAAACTCAGTGCCACCTTCCTCCCAGCTTTTGACATGCCAGTCTAAAGATATCCTAGTTTTTTTAAGAATTTAAGAAAGAATTGTTTTTTTCTTATAATGTTTTTGAGGGTAGAATTAATGATTGATTATAGTATAAGATTTTTGGTAAAATTATCACTTTAATCAGAGTGAGTCTATCTTCCATTGTAAAGAATAGTTTATTCCAATTTTCTGTTAATTTTATGATTTCATCCATTAAGTTTTTGTAGTTTATAAATATGGAATCTTTGTTCTTAGGTTCAATAGTGATGCCTAAATATTTAATTTGAGTATTATCCCAGTTAGATTTTTGTGTGATTTTAGAAAAGTAGTTATTTTTTTGTTTATAAGCAATGTTTTACTTTTATTGCATCTGCATCTTTAAAATTTCACTGTGGTTGATGCACTCTGTTGAATGCTCATGTGAATGCTACTATATATAGAGCCTATTCTTTCATACATCTCAGCTTAATAGCAAAGTTACCTACTAAACATACTTTTGTGTATCTCTGTTTTTAAATGTGTAACTTCTTCATTTCCATATACATGTTGATGAAAACTGTATTGCTTTTCTTATATGTTTTCACATTTCTAATTTATAAATATATTTGTTTTCCATATTTGTAAATGTTTTACTACTGGAGCTTTTCTCCCCAGGCCTCTGCTGAAAAAGGACTTGTGACCAGTCGGACTTTCCAGGTAAATATAGAGCAAAATAAATAAATATTGTAATTAAATTTAAACCTGATCCCTTTTCAAAGTAGTTCAAGGCTTTTAGTATATGCTATAATGAGTATCATATGTCACTGCTTGTCAACAAAATGTCATCAGCAAAAACCTGGATTTTTGATGAAGATTTTTCATCTATTTTAAAGCTTTTAATATTTGCATTAGATCTTATGTAATTAGCTAGTGGTTCTATAACTAGAGCAAATAGTAAAAGGGACAGAGGGTATCCTTGTTTCGTACCTTTTTATATATTAAAGGATCTAGATAGAAAGGAACATATCTTGACAAAAGATGCTGAATTGCTATAAAGTTTTTTTTAATTAATGGTGTAAAGTTAATGGAAAAAATATATTCAGTTAATGTTTTAAACAAATAAGGCGAGTTCACTGAATCAAAGGCTTTATATTTGTCTAATCATATTATTGATAGTTCTTTTTTTATTTTTATTTCCCATACTAATTAAAGAAAATATTCTTATAATATTGTCTTATACTGTTGATTATTATAAAGCCAATTGATCCTCATTTATTAATCCAAAGAGTATATGATTTAGTCCTTTTGCTAGTATAGACATAAAATTCTGTAGTCTACATTCAAAGGTAAGATAGGGTGATAAGCACAAAATACAGGATCTTAAACTGTTTTTAAAATTGGTGTAATTATACAGCATTTCCAAGAAGGGGGATATTTGCAGAGCTTTTGACTTCTTTAAAGATTAAAAAAAAGTTTTTTAAAATATTATCAGGTAACAGTTTATACAATTCTGAATTGATACCATCTAATCCACTCCTGGAGCCCTGTTGGTTTTGAAACTTTTAATTTGGTCTTTCAGTTCTTTAAAAGAGAATGACTTATCCGTTTTACTTTTCTGTTTATTAGTTAAATTATGATGCATATTTTCCTTCAAAAATATATCAGTTAGGTCATTATCTAAGTTTATCTCTGTTTTATTTAATTTTTCATAATATTTGCTAAAACATTGTAACATGTCATGTAGATTTGTTGTTTCAATTTTTTGCCTTCTTTATAGATAATCTCTTTAATGTGATTTGTTTTGTTTATATTTTTTATCGGATAGCTATTTTATGTAGATTCCTTGTGTTTACAGAATATGACTGTAATTTATTTTTTTCCAGACTGATTGAAATCTTGTGTTGAAGTATTTCCTGACATTCCTGATTTAGCTTTTTAACTCCATATTTGCAGCTTTGTCATTGGGCTTTAACTTTACTTTGTCTATATTAGTTTGCAGTGCAATCAAGTCCTCGTCCCAATTTTTTCTTTTACATATATAGCAGTGTTTAACGTTACCAAATAAATAGGGTTTTATGGTGTCCCATAATACAGCATATGTTACCTCCCCGTTGTTATTAAATTCCATGAATTGATTAATTTCTTTTAAAAAACAATCATTAAAACCTTTTATTTTAATTATGCATGCAGGTAGCCTTTGATAGTGAATTAAGTTATTTGAGCTAAAGGTTAGAGTAAATGTGATGGCATAATGGTCAGATAAAGGACACAAGACTATTAATACATCTTCTGTTTTTGAATAAAGCTCATTTGATACAAAAACTTAATCAATATTAGTTTGGGTTCCATATCTGAAGGAATGGTGTTTATACTTTAGAGAACGTTGTAGTTTTAAGTCTAAAATATTTCTTATGTTCATTAAGCCTGTATCGTGATTTAAAATTTTGCTGTAGAAGATAATATAACTCTTTTCTCATTAGTGGTATATTTGTTGTATAAAATAAAATTAAAGTCTCCAGCTATCACCACATCTCTATTTGAATATAAGGTCCTAATGTCTAGATACTTCGTAGTGATTTTAGGTCCTATTCATACCACTCAACTGTTCAGATTTTCACAGCATGTTCAGATTTTTTGCCTTATATTTTTGGTCTGTTTTTCATAAAATTGTGTTTTTCTGAAAAATTAATAGCAGATTATTAAAGACTGAAGTTAGAAAATAATGACAGACATTTGAGTTTCAGACTTCATACCCTTCAGAAAATTCATGCTGATGTAAAACCTGTTATGCTATCAACTTTCTAAGTTTGTAAGAGCAATATTTAAAAATTATCCCTTTTTTGGGGCTTTGTCCCACTTTTATTTATGGCTTTATCTAGATTTCTTGCTCTGACAGGTTGAGATGTATGATCCTGTTCCAGGAATCCAGTAAGTATTTACAAGAGTATAATGCTTTTTTCTATTTTTATTACCAATGATCCCAGGATACCATTTTTTGTCAGAATAAGTGCCAACTAGTTATTTTAGGTAAACCTGATGTTATATTCCAAAGGATAGGAATTCCTCTTCTTTTTGAGCTAAAATGTGGACTTGCTAGAGTTAAGTAGTCCTTTATTTGCAATCTATAAAAATCTACAGTCAAAAATATGTGTTTCTTGTAAGAAGACAATACCTGCTTTTTTTAATGTTAAATACTTATTAAGACAGGATCATTTTAAAGGGTTATTCAACCTATTAACATTTAATGAAAGGCATTTATGTCCTGGCATCTTTGGGAACAAATGGTTTAAGAACTAATGAACAATGATTTAACACAGCGAATACCGATCTAACATATGCACAACTTGTTTTAGACAAACACTTTTAAAGTATTATTAAAAGAAATCTAAGTTAAAAACATTTCTTCCCTCTAACATGGAATAAAAAAATCCTGGTTTCATGAAAATTTCATACAAACCACACACTAACAACCCCATAGCTCTACCTAAACACAAATCTTTGCTACTGCTTATGTAAATATAATAAAACAAACATATAAATATTACATACACTCTAAATGTATAAATTGTGTTTCTAATAGACATAACAGAAAACTAAACAATTAGCTTAATCTTATAAAATTACATTTGAGATAGGAATCCACTTTATAACAGTTGTCTTATTTCTTTGCAAATGTGTTCATATTACTCACTTGCTAATGTATTATTCATTACCTTCTTAAAACCTATTTTCTTTAGTTCTAAAACTTTTAAAGATCCTATTTACAGATAACTAATAACTATATACATAATATGTAACACTTACAATTACAATGTATTGCTCAACTGATATTTAAGGTATATGGGATGACCTCCAGTCTTGTATATTCTGTATGAAAAGCTTGCTATTCTTGTCAATGTTATCATGCACACCAATATAAAGAATGAAGAATAAATGCTTCTTCATTACTGACAATGTTAGATGGGTATACATGATTTAAACTTTTGGTGAAATAAGCTTAATTTAATTACCTGTGCTTACATTTAATCAATTATAAGCAGCCAAATCAGATATATATGCCCTCAATAGATTAAAATGCTGCTTATTTTTATTAAGATCATACTACCAAGGGACTTCAGGTTGATGTGTGCACTCTCCCTTCAGTTCAAAACTACCTTACACAACTGTGTTACATTCTCCACAGTGCTACTTTGCCACATACATGTATAGATAAAGATATTGAGCATAATAGGAAACCTTTTTATAGATACATAAGATGTGGAAGGAGTAAAGATATACAAATTGATAAACTGTGTGCAGATTCTAAAATTTATTCTCAGACACAGCGGATTATAGATATATTTACAAAATCTTATGCAAAACAGTTTGGCTGCACAAAAGGGGTGGTAAGTTGTCCTAGTGACATCCAGGTAACCCCAGATACTGTAATCAAATTAGATTATATTGAAAAAGAATTGTGCAAACTGGATCCAAACAAAGTGCATGGAGGAAACAGAATAAGTAGCAATGATTTGAGAATACTTAAGCAAGAACTTACACTGCCATTACATCTATTATTCACTAGGTCATATAAATATGGGGAGATTCTTCAAGATTGGAGACATGCACTTATTAAACCTGTCTTTAAGGGAAAAGGGAGTAGGACAAACCCAGAATCATATAGACCCTTACGTCTATTTTGATGTTGTAGAAAAATAATGGAGAAGGTAATACTGGATAAGTTATTGTCAGAACTGGATATGTTGGGACTTGAAACCATATATCAGCATGCATATGTTGAAAATAGATCTATTACCACCTGATGGTAATACCACATGATGTTCTATAACAATATAATAACAGCTATGAATGAATAATTGTGCTGTGATGTGAGTTATATAGATTTAACTTCAGCATTTGTCAGTACAACTAGATATTGATGTACTGTTGATAGGATGGATATCTGCATGGATTACAAATAGGACATGGCAAGTATCACACTCCAACTGGACAGGTGAAATCCTTGGTTATAGTCAAGGTGTCCCACAGGGCTCTGTACTAGGCCCTTACTTGTTTAGATTGTATCTTCAGACCTTACTTTTTCATCTGAGGTGTTCTACAGTCTATATGCTGACGACCTGAAATTGGGTAAACTGATTACAAGTGTTATAGTTAAGGCATGTCTGCAAAATAATTTGACTAAATTGACCATTTGGGCACAGAGGAATAATATGTTGATAAATACATCAAAAACTAAGCATATGAGATTTGGGAGACATAAACTGAAAGGTGAATATTTAATACAGCACACAGTAATTGAAACTGTAGACTCATTTAAGGACCTGGGTATATGGGTAGATTTAGCTATGAGTTTTTCTTATCATATCAACCAATTGACTAATGATAGTTATAGAACTATGGGTTGTATAAAAAGATTTATAAAGTCTAGGAAATCAAACATAATGAAGTAATTGTTTGTTAGTTACATTAGACCCGAACCTGAGTATGGAATAACAATATGGAAACCCTATAGGAAAACAAGCATGGATAAACTGGAAAGAGTACAGTGAAATTATACTAAGGGCATCCATGGATGTGAAAATCTAAGTTATTATGAAAGACTAAAATATCTGAACTTGTACAGTGTCTCTTACAGATATTTAAGAGGAGTTCTTATTCAGGTATATAAGGCATTTAGGGACAACTACCTCTGGGAATGTTTGGGGTTATCAAAAAGTACTAGAGAATCATCAGATAACCTATGTAGAAGATTCTATAGGAATGAGAAGTGTACTAACTGGTTCTCTGACAGAGTAGATGATGCTTGAAACATACTACCAAATTACATTAAAGCAAGTACTAGTTTAGATATTTTTAAGAACAGCCTGGACGCTTATTATGGGAACAAGTGCTTTGGCATATTGGCAAGCTAGAATGGCTTTAATGCCCGTGCTTGAAACATTTGTATGTATGGATCTAACCTTATATAATTACAATCAAAAGTGAAAATGCAAGCATAAACATCCACACCCACTTCCAGTAGTCGTCATGCCACAGGAGGTATCTGTTATAAAGCTGGAATGTTGTTTACTTTTTTGAAAACCAGAACCTGTTAAACTTATTATTTTCATTCAGTTAATATAATAGCAGCTTATAACTTTGTTTAGTAACCTCTGAAAAGAAGTTATATAGCAGTTCATGTTCTACAAATGCTTAAAGCTCAGTAAAGTTGCTGTTTAAATTAGAGTGGGGAAGCTCTATGTATTCAATGCTTTAATTTTTTTAAATAAATAAAACTTTCTGTTACTTACAATATATGCTGACCTTATTAATGGTGCTTTCACATAATCCTTTTTGAGCAGCATTGTGTGATTTATAAAGGTTACTTTTGAAAAGGCCAGCTTTAGAAATCATTTCTCTTGTGTATCTTGCCCCCCCCCAGTCTTACAGTTCCTGTTACAAGTTTCCTTAGAACAGATGCTGCTTTTGACTCACTGAAGTGTTAATATCAGGTATATAATTAAAAACATGTTTTGACTTACAAAATTATTGCTAAACTTGATGATTAATGTAAAATAAATCTTCAAAACCTTCTAATAATGTTCATTTTAACTTTCCATTCAAATGTTCCATTCATTTCCTGTTTCTGGAGGGGTTAGAGGTCATGTAACACTTCCTTTCTCATGAACTGTTGAAAATGAAAGCAGGTTGCTATGGAGACTCAAGCTTGTGGTATTAAGGAAAACCACACAAAAAGAAGAAACTGGTCTCACCACGATAAGCTTTGAAATAAAACTCCTTAGTCCTTGATGCAAAAGTAGATTTAAAACTTTGTATCTTTATTCCATGTAACAAAAAAGTTGATAAGCGCTTTCGCATAGATACAACTATGCTTCATCAGATAACTTTTAAAACCAAAACTCTCTATTTTAAAGTAAAATAGGCGGGAACTTAACTCATTAGGTTTTCAATTTATCAATTAAACAATTGAATATGCAAATACTGTTCTCAAGACCCTGCCAACCTTATTCATTCACAAGTGCAGGAAAAACAAAGTAAGCATTTAACATTCATTGTTACTTTCTTTCTAACAACTAGGAGAATATGTATATGTAACAAGTGTAGCTATCATCCACTTGTGCACATCTCTTTTTAGAGCCATTCTTATAAAGAGCTACTTTAAAACGAACCTTGTTGTTTTACCGGAAACTCTTGTAAACCCTTTAAAAAATTTTTAGGCAACCCATATATCTTGAGTTTTAATGCATAGTCTTTAAAACATGGATTTTATATGATCTGCATACTTATATGTGCTAACTAATAAAATGAATAAACAAACAATCAAATAACACATAAATATACAAATTTATAAAAACTATATATATATATATATATATGTGCATCTATAAAGAATGTAAAAAATATATATAGCTTATTTACATATAAATTACATATAACATAATGAATGAAATCATTATAAAATATATGCGTTCATTTGATATAAAAGACCTTAAAATGTTAAAACTGCACTGAGGTGAAACATTGTCACCTTACTAAAAATTATTTGCTGCATCAAGATCTAACTATATCATGCACTTGGTTATTATACCCAATGTTTTAAGGTAAAGAAGCTGATATTCCATCTGAAAAGGTTTAGATTAACAAATGCACATTCTTTAGCAATGTTAAATCACCATCTGTTATTTAATATAGGTTTGATGGAAACAAATTTATTTATGCCTGGAGGGATGTGGGCCCCCAGTCTCAAAATCCACTTTAATTCTGCCATGGCTAACATATTACTTGTGTCACCTCTTCTCTTATTCATAGGCACAATTTCTAAAATCCTAAAACAGAAAGTGTGTTCTTTGTTATCCTTTATGTGTAGAGCTAAGGCATTATTATCACTACCTTTCTTGATTTCGTACAAATGGTTATAAATTCTATCAGTTAGCCTACATTTGGTAAGGCCAACATAGAAAGCTGTGCATTTGTTACAAGTTGCTAAATATATCAGATTTTTTGTCAAGCAGGTAGCATGGAACCTGGGACTAAACTTGAAGTCCAAAAATGGATGAGTGTATGCTTGTGATGTTGAAATATAGGAACATCTGTTACAACTCATGCATGGAAAAGTACCTAGTTTATTGTAAATAGTGATTGATGTACTATTGTTGTGAATGAAAGTATCACATAAAATTTGTTTCAGATTAGGACAATTCTCATACATAAATCTAGGCTTATCACCTACTATACTTTTTACTAACTCATCTGTGATTAATATGTTCCAGTTCTTACGAATAATTTTTTCAATCTGTTTCACATCACTGGTGTATTTAATGACATATTTCAAAACCTTAGAACTATGCTGTGGATACCTTATCCTTGTAAGTGTACCACTATCCTCATTCCTAATCCCCTTCTTTGGTGTTGTACTTATTGTCACTTGATCCTTTATTATATCTCGTCTAATGCCTTTAACAAGTGCATGATCATAGCCTCTATCAGTAAATAGACTCTCCAACTTGTCGGCTTCTTTGATTAATGAGGTATTGGACTTACAAAGTTTTGAGATCCTTATAAATTGGCTTTTTACTATGCCTGAAAATGTATGCCTCGGGTGCATACTGTCGAAGCTAAGCAAAGTATTAGTCCAACATGGCTTCCTATAAATGGAAGATGTAATGCTACCTTCCTCAGTCAGAGTAAGAGTCACATCTAGAAAATTTACCTTAGTAAATGAAGAGTCCATAGTAAATCTAAGGTAAGTTGTAGTGGTTTCCAAATATCCTAAGAACTGCTCAAATTCTTCCTTTGTGCCTTCCCATACAACTAATATATCGTCAACAAAGCGTTTATAGTATCTTATTTTGCTAAAAGTGGGATGGTCAAATAGATACCTCTTTTCCCAGCTAAAAACCACCAAGTTGGCATACGTATTAGCACAGGGGGTGCCCATGGCTACCCCCCATGTTTGTAAATAATTAGTATTGCCAAACAAGAAAACATTATTGCTAAGAACTAACTTGAGAAGTTGACAAATTAGGATAATCTTATCACCTGTAAAAGACGGTTCACTAACCAATAACTCCCTAATAGCTTCTAAACCCGCTTCATTAGGGATGGAGGTAAATAAATTTTTACATCCAGTGTCACCAAAAGGTACTTATCAGGTACTCTCTCTAACTTCAATTGTAGAACACTGTCTAATAAGTCAAATGAATCCTTCTTCTTTTTGTGTGAATTTCAGTTTGGGACTTGTGAAATTTGGTCTCTCAACAGAACAGTTGCATCTTTTAGTTTGTGTTTTGTATTAAGGAAAACCCTTTAGAAACACTTTTAGACTTTCACGTGGGAAAATGGAGTAAAAAAGAGTTGTTAAAAGAGCTTGCAATTGCACTGGGATAGCCACGATCTATTTTAAAAAGATACCTTAACAGTTTTAGTGAAGACGTAAATGAAAATATCCAAATAAACCCCAGTTAAAATAAAATTCATTAAATGCATGTTATTTAAGCATCCCCCCAGAATTTAGTAAGACTGCTGCTGATTATTTAAGTTGTTTAAATTTAACAGACAACAATGACATAAAATAGCTGTACAATTTCTTTCTTCTAGAACATTCTTTTAAATAAAATTTTCACTCTATGTCAAACCCAGACTTATTATCATTACTTATATGCTTTCTTATTGATAATTTAAGTACAGTGAACTATAAATCTTTAATAATTTCTTTAAATTCAGGTTATATATTTCAGATTGTTAACTGTTAAAATTATTATTACTTTTACTTTTGCCCAGTCTACTGCAGAATCATAAGTATTTCAATAAGGATAAGATTATTACTTATTGAAACTAGTATTATTATATGAAAGTGAAAAGTTTTACCTTTTGATGAAATCCATTCAGAAATGTTTCAAAGAACAAGTTATTATAAACCATGTATTTATACAACATATAAGGCCGGATTTACAAAGGCTTGCACGGAGTCTAAGAGTAGTGTAAGACGGCAGACAGCCAATATGTCTGCTGAGCGATCCAGCAATAGCCGGCAGGGGCGTGCATGTGAGAGCTTCTAAAGCTACTCTTGCACGGACAGTGTTATGGTATGCAAATTACCTCATTAGCTGCTGAAAGCTATGCAAATAAGGTAAATTTGCGATCCAGGCAACACTAACCTGTCCGTGGAAGAGTAGTGTTATTTGCTGAAATGTACTCAGTTGGTAATGGAGTACCATTCTGCAAATAGCTAAACGGAGCTATGACAGCTCCAAATAAAGGATGCATCTAGTTGAGGAAGCATGCCAATGGCCAAATATAAGGCCATTGGCATTTGCAAATGTTGTAAATTCTTAAAAATCCAGTTTTTTTTCCCTGATCGCCGATGTTTAAGAGTAGAGCAGCGCCGCGCAAACGTGCTGCACTTTAAATAAAATGAAAAAAATTGAAAAATAGCCAAAAATGGGCATTTTCACTAAAAAGCTTGTTCTGCCATGCAGGTGAATGGCAGGCTGAAAACAACATGGCCACTGAGTAGTGGTTGCTATGGGGGGGGAAGCTCAGTGTGAGAGATGTAATCGAGCATTAGTAGGCAATCTTATGCAAATGAGGATAAGGATAGTGAATCCCAATTTCCCCGGCATGTGAGCAATGTCCCTAGAGTGTAAGTGTAGGAGTAGGGGAGTAGTAGAGTAGAAGATAGGTGGCATCATGAGGGGGTATGTCTGAAAGACTTTAAGCTGACTGGAGTACATTGGCTTGTGTTTGCCCTGAGTTGCTCAGGATTGCAAGAGGCGTGTCTACAGTTGTCCTAGCTGAAAACAAGAAACCAAAGTTGTACGCCGTGGATATATCTGAAATTTCTTGCAAATGTGCTTACACTGTGTGCGTACATGTGCGCTTGTGTGCGCGCATGTG
Organism: Protopterus annectens; assembly: GCF_019279795.1. NCBI lineage: Eukaryota > Metazoa > Chordata > Ceratodontiformes > Protopteridae > Protopterus > Protopterus annectens. Next base: position 1,835,636,183 of record NC_056732.1, on the reverse strand, counting down.
TGCTTGTTTGCACGGTGCTGCCCCTTGTGGAAACAGAAAGGGAAAAGGAAGGAAAAGAAGTAGTAGGAAGTTAACCAAGGAGAAATAGCAGAGCTGCCAGCTGAAATATATCAGAATCAGCCAATTACACAGGCAGTAGACTAGCCTAGCCCAGCCCAGCACTTTAAGCTCTGCAAACAGCAGTCTATCCTGTCTTTTCCCTTGAACTCTGCAACACTGCAGTATACAAAGAGTGAAAACTGAAAAAGCTTAAGTCAGACAAAATGTTAGGGGCTGCTATAGCTATCATAAATCAACATGTGCAAGATGCTGAGGGTGGTGATGTTGTGAATGCTGTTAAGCAACCCACAGTGAGGAGACGGAGAAGAGTGTACAGACCCAGGGCAACCTACCAGGGGCTACATGAGTTGGAGATAGTGGAGCACTATAGAGTGGACAGAGACCTCCTGCAGCAAATTGTTGAGCTGTTCTGGCCACGCCTCACACATAGAACCAACAGAGGGGAACCCATCCCAGTGGATACCAAGGTATGTGTTGGCCTACGAATACTATCTACAGGTACCTTCCAGAGATGAACTGGTGATATGATGGGGGTTTCACAGGCATCAGCATCCAGGGTACTGCACCAGTTCCTGGATGCCATGTCAGCACATATCGGTGAGCACGTATATTTCCCCAATTCCAGTGAGGCATTGGCCAGCAATATGCGTCTTTTCTACCAAATAGCAGAATGCCCTGAGGTAGTGGGTGCAATAGACTGCACGCACATACACATCAAAGCACCACCCGGTGAGCGGGGTTGGGTCTACATCAACCGCAAGGGCTTCTCCTCCATCAACTGCCAGGTCGTGTGCGATGCCCAGGGCATAATAATGAATGTGTGTGCTGGCTGCCCTGGAAGCTATCACTATTCCCACATCTGGCATCTGATGCAGCTGTACCAGAGATTTGCCAGTGGGGACATCCCTAACGGTCACCTAGTAGGGGATGCTGGATATGCACTGGAGCCGTGGCTGATGACACCCATCAAAAATGCACACACACACTCGAACAAGAACTCCATAATGAGGCACACGCTCAAACAAGAAACATTATTGAGCATGTGTTTGGGATACTCAAGTCATGGTTCCAGTGCCTGGACACATTTGGTGGAGCCTTGCAGTACTCACCAACTACATGTACCCAAATTGTCATGGTATGTGCCATGCTACACAATATGATCCTGCAAAAATAGCTGCAGCAGGAACAGCATGGGGTAGGGCCAAACTGAGCCCCACCATTGCCAAGGCCTGCACAGGCACAGCGTGACTTGGAGGAGGAACAACCTGAGCCTGCCCCAGTAGGCAGAATGAGGCATGCCCAATATGCCTTGGCCTTGGCAAAGAGGCAACGCATAGCACATACACTGACTCAGTAGGAACCCTGGAAATGACACCACTCTCTGACTCACACATACAATATAAGGGATGCCTAACGTGACACTACCTGTTTTCAAACATGTATAGGGAGTGTACTATGTGCATCTGACATAGGCAGCCCTGCAGCACCACCTGAGGCATGATTGCTCTATTTTAAGCAATATAAAGCAGTGCTAAGCACATTTTACCACTATTTAGCATATTTAAGCACAATTGCATGGAGCTGTGTGCCGTGCATACTAGTGCAACGTTGGGCAACGTTGAGCAATGTTGGGCAATGTTGGGCAATGTTGGGCAAAGTCAGGCAAAGTCAGGTAAACACACTCACATCTACTTTACTGTTCCTTAACCAGTCAGGTCTGCCCAGCAGGAAAATAAAAAGCAGTGACAGGGCTCAAACTCAGGATACTGTGCACTATAGTCACAGTACTGAACCACTAAGCCATGACAGCATTTCACTGGCACAGACACAGCAGGACAATTGTAGACTAACACAAACAAAAACAAATGCTGTATCATGCCCTCTGAAGAGGCATATGAGTAACTTCCCCCCAGGCCTATGCAGACAGATAACAGCAGGCCAGGCAGTGTGATGTGGGTTTGGTAGGCTATGAAGTCACAAACTAATATACGTGAAATTGGAAGCTAAGATCTGTAGTACAGTAGTATGCCTCAAGCCAGTACAATAGGTCACAGTACAGACTGAAATAGAGTACCTGACATAGCAGTGCAGGCCTAGCAAATGTGTATAAGTGTCAGGTGAACCCCTCATCCTATGTACACCCACAGTAACAATCAGGTGCACCCCCTGGGTAGAAATGTACAAATAATAGCTGTCCCCCCTGTATGTAGAAATGTTGATAAGTCTATACAAAGTGACTCATGGAAGCCCTGCAGGCACAGTGTGCTTCCTGTCAATGTACAACACAAAGGTGAGCCCTGAAGTAAAAACCAACTTGATTTTTAACACACATATAGTATATATGTCCATACTGGGCATGCTCACACACTTAAACAAATTTAGCAAATTTCAGTCAGCAACATACTGAAAGGTCATACTGGGCATGCTCACACACTTAGGCCATGTCTGAGTACAGCAGTGGGCCACACATATCTGGCAGTTGCAGTTCTTACCCCAGAAACTTGTCACTATTCACCAATCCTGCCTTATGCACACAGTTATATGAAAACCGACCCATATAATATATTGGACTCCTGTCATAATCGAACTATGTATTACAAGTACTTAAGTTGTTCAAAGAAAGTGAGAATTCAAAGAAGATCAATACATCTCTGATCAGTATCATCAATAAACAATGAGCACTCCTAACATTATCCAATCCATGTTCTGGCAAAAATATTGTCAAAGAGTCCATAGAGAACCATGAAGCTTTCTTTCGTTATGTCATAAATATCAATGTAAACTCATATATGTTCTGAGTCAGTGCAAACTGTAAATGAATACATGTACATGACTGACATTGCCAACATCTTGTCAGACAGGTTCATACATATTTACCCCCCCTCCCACTGACAAAAGGGCCCATTATCATACCTGAAGATTGTGAAAACCCAGAAATCACATATACAATGGTTAAACAGCACTTTCCAAACCTAAAAGCATGGCATCTATGGGATGACATGGCTTCCCTAGCTGTGTCATATGTGAACTCCAAAACAAACAGACCCTGCACCTGAACAGTCTGTTGAGACTCACCCTCTGTACAGGATATGAAACTGTTGAATGTGTTACAGCAACGTTTGGCACACTCCACAAGTGTTGGTGCACAACAGACCATGGGAACTATTGTCTTATAAGCCTGTTAAGCCTGATCTGCAAGGCCATGGAGTACATCATGATGGAACTCATAAACAGAGCTATTGCAAGCCTACAAACACCCAACCCTACCAATTTCGGTTTGGTTAGGGGCAGATCATGGTTCCCAAACCTGCTAGACTGTTTTCAAGGCAGTCACCCAGGACATACATCAATTAAATGAGCTACACACGTCCCACATAGACCTTGAAAAGCCCTTTTCCAACATCTCAGACACATGTCGTATCCACAAAATCAACAACCTGTGCATAAATATGTATGTCATCTGATGGATTGCCAACTGGGGCACAGATAGATCCCACAAGGTAAGAATTGTGGTCTCCTGTTCAAGCTAGTAACAACTGCTGTCCACCATGGCTCAGTCCTGGGACCCCTCCTGTCTGGTGTATACTTTTCAGAAATACAGTCAAACACACAAGGGCTATGTTTAGCAAAGTTTGTGGATGACTGCAAAAAAGTTGTCATAATCGATGTTTGGGACAACAGAGACATCCTTAAAAAGGGTCTCAGTCAGACAGATGTGGTGTCAAAATTATGGCCTAGAGCTACAGTCATACAAATACCACATAGGTGCCAACACCCTAAATATGGATGTGATAATAAGAGATCTATGGACACATGTGGATAGTCATCTCTACTTCCAAAAACACATTCACAAAGTGGTTAGAAAATCATGCTATGTGTTCCCACAAACTGCCAAGGTCTTTGCATGTAGGTCAAAGGAGGTTTCCTCTACTCATCCGTCATCAGACCCGTCAGAGAGTACCACAACACACTTGCGATGAATCTGACTAGGCACCTTCAGCAGCTGGAAAGACCACTGAAGTACCTCAACAAGAGGATTACTGGCCTCAAAAAGTTGCCCCATGCAAAAAGACTGAATTTAACTCAGTCAGTACTCTGTTGCTTACTGTCTACTCAGGAGATCTCTGCCCAACAGACAGGTCCATATCCAATGCAGAACTGATGTACATGTGCTATCTGAAGTAAACGCAAGCTCACTGTACCACATGCTCTAGGGATATCATCATCACAACATTAAATAGAACATGTTGGAGGGATACATTACTCACAGACTTCCCTTGCTTTGGAACAGGCTCCCAACCGACATTAAGCCGAGTCCCTCACTGACACTCTTCCAGAAGAGCCTTGATGAGTGTATGTAAAACTGAACTGTCACACCATGGATCACTTCATCAGCTCTACTACACAGAGGCCTAGGGAACTAACTCCATGGGTGGTGATAGCTGCACACTCTGGCCATACTAATATATGCCTTCAAGCAGATAGCCTATTACCTACCTATGTACCTATATATATATATATATATATATATATATATATATATATATATATATATATATATATAAGAGCCATCCAGGACTGTCCCACCCAGCACACATCCCAATGGCACAAAAGACATGAGGTGCACATCTCTCCCACTGTACATAGCAGCCACCAGTATCTGTAAACATTACAGTGTATGTGGTCCATGTGCCTGCTGTACAACATGACTGTACAATGAAGTACACATCTACTATCTGTAGACATGTACCTGTCACATAGGTTCATAGGTATGTAGTAGACTATCTCCACAAAGGCATATATCAGCCTACGCAAGTTGTGCAGCTTTCACCACACCATTGGGTAGTCTCCCAAGGCCTAGTTCTAATAGTTAGTACCCTAAGTCCCTTTCTAGTGGGGCTGCTGATGTGATGCCTGGCATGAATCATCTGTTTCCCATCCACTCATCAAGGTTCCAGTTGAAGAGTGTCAGCGAGGTGTTCTGTCTGATGTACATTCGGACTCTGTTCCACAGTAAGGCAAGTGTCTGAGATGATACTTTATCCCACCAGCATGTTGTATTCATCATTCTGATGAGGTTCATATCCCTGGAATGTGTAGGGCGACTCAATGTTGTTATCTGTAGATGGAGCGTGTTCAACAGTTATGTGTTGGACATGGCTCTGTATGTTAGGCAGAGTGTGCCTCTGAGTAGGTGGCACGCAATGAAGAACAGATTTAGTTTTACCAGTTGTGTTGCATAACACAACTGTTTGAGGCCAGTTAACCTCTTGGTGAGGTACCTATGTGGTCTCTACAGCTGCTGGATATGCTAAGTCGGGTACATCCAAAATGGTGCACTGTACTCAATGATGGGTCTGATGATGTAAGAGTAGAGTGCCAACACTACCTCTTTGGATCCTGATGCAAACCCTTTGTTGATTAGGTGGGCCACATAGGATCTCCCAATCACTTTGGCAACATGGTTGTCAAAGGAAAGATGACTATCTACTTGTGTCCCCAGATCCCTTATCACCTTGTCATTTTTAAGGGGGTAACACCTATGTGGTAGTTTGTGAGTATTTTGTTTTCAACAAAGGGGATAACTATGCATTCCTCCACAGTGAGCTTGAGGCCATGATTCTGACACCACACATTTGTCTCATAGAGTCCCTTCTGGAGAATATGTCTGTCTTCTGGGGAATCTATTATGGCAAACACTTTACAATTCCCAGCAAACTTAGTCAGCCACAACCCTCTTGTGATGGCATGTACATTTTAGAAGTCTATACCAAACTGGAGGGACCCCAGGACTGAACCCTGGGGGACACCAGTCATTACCGGTGTAGAGTCTGACATGTAGCCAGCAACTCTTAATGTGTGGGATCTATCTGTGAGCTAGTTTGCAATCCATCTTGTGATGTATGGATTCATGGCTATGTCGGTGAGTTCATCTATGATACCTGACTGGGGAATGGTGTCAAAGGCCTTAGCAAGGTATAAGTAGGCTGTGTTGAGCTCATTTCAATAATCATCTGTAGCCTGGGTAACTGTCAAAGAAATCCTCCCAGTTCAGGAGGTGTGTCTGCATTTGACGAAGCCAAACTGGGTGTGCTCAACTGTATGAAGGTTCCCAATCTCTGTATTGTTGACTTCCATTATGATTGGCTCCATTACCTTGCAGAACACACTCATCAGGCTCATAGAGCATGAATGCCAAGGGGTTTTTGTGGCCCCACCCCTGTGGAGTGTGAAGAACATTGCTGTGCAACATTCTATGGATACATATCCTGCAGAGAGCATGTAGAGAGAGGTGTTGGTATCCTTGATGAATATGGATACATCCTCACCCTATGTGCTATGAGTCATGTTCTGATGCTGGAAGGTATGGAATGAGTAGTATCCTGGTAGTGCTGGTGTGCTGTCTGGAGCCTTGAACTAGGTTTCTGTTTCTGCATAGATATCAATATTCTCCATAATGAGAAGTGCCTCAAGTGTGTGCATCTGGAGGCTGAGACTTCTGGCAATGAGTAGCATTTAGCTCACTTTGTGGTTATTTCTGTTGGTTATGGGGATTGGTTTGTCCTGCATGACCGGTGTTCTACACCAGAAGTCAGCGCCTCATTGGTCCCATCTGACCATAAGCTAATTACCCTACATATCCACATTCTGGACCCACACCCCCATTAAGGAAACCATGTTAAAAAATGTTAAACGTTCAAAGAGGAACCAAACAGGAAAAACTTGCTGAATTCCTTGGGTTTTAATAAATCCACCACCAAACAAGCAAAAGTCAATACGTAAAGAATAATTTCTTGTATTTCAACGGAGAATTTTATAAACAAACCCAAGGAGTAGCTATGGGGGCAGCCTGTGCTCCCACCTATGCTAATTTAGTTTTGGCTAATTGGGAAAAACACATCTTGCACAGTGCATATAATTCATCATGGATTATGTACCGTAGGTACCTTGACGACATAGTTATTCTTTGGACAGGAGATGAGATCACACTACAGTCCTTTCTAGAGTATATACAAAACACTAGCAATTTTTTAAAATTCACATATCAAGTTTCTACAGACGTCTTACAATATCTGGATGTGGAAATTTATAAAAAAAGTGATGGATTAGAGTCCAAAATTTATAGGAAACCTACCCATTGTAACTCTTTCCTGCACTTCGACAGTTCACACCCCCTTCATGTCAAAAGAAATATTGTAAAAGGACAGTTTGTAAGGGGATGCAGGATGACCAGTGAGGAAGAAGCATTCCTTTCAGAATGTGAACTATTGGAGGAAATGTTTAGGAACAGGGGTTACCCTGATGAATTTATACAAAGCATTAGAAATGAGGTAACCAAGGGTAGGAAGAACAGATTTTTGCCCATTATTAGAGGGGGCAACATCAAAAACAAAACTGATAATGAGATGGTCAACAATAACAGTAAGGAGAATTTTGAGCTGGCCCTTACACTTGAATACAACAGTATGAACAATAGAATAAGAGACATTTTTAACAAGGAATGGTACAGATTTAATGAATTAATGGACCTTGACAAAGAGAACCTTTGTTCAATTAAAACTGTTTGTAAAAATTCCAAAAACATTAGGAATATTTTAGAAAAAAAAAGGAATATAAACCACCTTGATAAAAGAAGAAAGGGAACATACAAATGCGGTAGATGTTCTCAACGTACAGCCATCTCTAATAGTAACATTATACACATCATTAGTAGAAATAGGACAATAATTAATGAGAAACACTATTATAACTGTGATTCTATGGGGCTGGTGTATTTTGCTTCCTGCAAACAGTGCCAATCTTTTTATGTGGGAAAAACAGAAAGGAAACTGAAAAGGAGGATTTTTGAACACCTGAATGATATAAAGAACTGCAAAGAAAGTAATCCCCTGTACAAACATAGCCTAATATGCAAAGATGCTAGTTTTATATTTTCGGTAATTGAACATACCGAAAGAGACATCAGAGGAGGGCCATGGGAAGAAAGATTAGAGTACAGGGAGCTTTGGTGGCAAGTGACCTTAGAAGCATATAATGCACCAGGTCTCAATGAACACACTAGTATCCTGCCTCTTTTAAAGCTGCGGGCAGCTAAACTATAATGAATTAGAATTATTTATTAATGTCAATATTTATTATATTCTTTCCTTATTTTAAATGTCCTATCTTTCCTACATATGGTTGGAAATGTTGTTTATAAATTGATATGTATAATTTTTTTGCCCAAGGTCTTTTGGATGTTCTTTTAGTATAATATGTTAAATTATTAAATAGAATGTGTTGCAATAATTACAAATGACCACTGGATGGCAATGTTTTATTATTTGATTTTAATGTTTTGGTCATCAAAATTATTAAGGAATTTTTTAATAAAAAATATTTTAATTTAGTATTTATGATAACACAAAGTCAATACAAATGTAATTTATTCGATTCATTTATATTTCAAAGTTTTAAAAGGATGTATTTACAATTAATTTAAGATTCACTATATTTTATCAGCACTAATTTCACTTTAAAATGGTTCAAAAAGTTATAAATTGAATCTAATTGGATTGATTGATTCTAATTAACTAAGATATAAAAGAAATTTGTAATTTGATGTTTTCTATCTGATGAAGTGCATATGGTGAAACGAAAACGCAGTTGTGGAATAGCGTTAATACAGATTTTGGCGTGTACGCTGTTTTTACGTATTGACTTTTGCTTGTTTGGTGGTGGATTTATTAAAACCCAAGGAATTCAGCAAGTTTTTCCTGTTTGGTTCCTCTTTGAACGTTTAACAGTTTTTGTTCGTATTTCTTGATTTCGTCATGTTAAAAAATATCTCCAAAGCCAACTTCATGCTTCTTAAGATAGAAGTGCTGAACTGCAGGACACCCATGCAGATGGACAATACAGTTACGACTACTGAATCCTTCACATTTGCAGTTTATAAGCACTTACATGACTGCATGCATCGTGATATCCTCCAAGAAAAGCAAGCCAATCTGGTGTTCCCCTGCCATAAACAAACTGCACAACAGAAGGAAGAAACTGTTGCAAAAGAGGGTAAAATCCCATGAGGGGAGGAGCTCCATGGTCAACATCAGTAAGAAGCTGTGATCCCTGATAAAATCCTCCAAAGCTAGTTATGAAAACAAAATCGACACTGATTCCAAAGACAACCACAAAGCATTCTATAGCTATGTCAAGAATCTCAATGGCAACACTCAGATCTGCTCTGAGTTACAGCACAATGGCACTAAATATACAGACCCAACTGATATTGCTAACATCCTGGCAGATAGGATCCGTGCTAACTTTACCCCCCTCTCACCCATGAAAGAGCACATCTCTATAACAGAAGACTGCAAAGTTGCTGTCATCATGGCTGCACAGGTAAAAAACACTCTCCAAAGCCAGGAACACAGCATCCATGGGACCAGATAACATCCCAGGCTGTGTTCTACACAAACTACAGAACGAACAGGCATCACACCTATGTACCATATTCAGTCATAGCCTCACCTCAGGCTTTGTGCCTGCTGAATGGTGCACAGCGATGGTTATCCCACTACACAAGGGGGAGCCACCACAGACCCCAGGAACTAGCGCCCCATTAGCCTGATGAGCCTGCTCTGCAAGGCCATAGAATGTATCATCATATAACTTATAAAAAAGACATTGGTAATCTCCAAACTCTGGACCACAATCATGTTGGGTTTGTAAAAGGCAGATCATGTCTCCTAAACCTGATAGACGTCATTGAAGCAGTCACCAGAACTGTAGACAAGGGTAAGGTGGTTCACACAGCCTATGTAGATCTTGCCACGGCTTTCAACACCATCCCCGACTCTGGAATTATAGATAAACCCACTAAACTAGGTATAAATTGCTATGTCACAAGATGGGTTGCCAACTGGCTCACTGACAAAACACACACTGTGAAAGTAGCAGACTCCAAGTATGACTTTGGACCAGTGACAAGTGCATTACCACAGGGTTCAGTCCTGGGTCCCATCCTGTTTGGTATCTACTTCCCTGAAGTAAACCTTAACATGGAAGGTCTGTGGCTAATGAAGTTTCCAGATGACTGCAAACTTGGAGCCATAACTGAAACTACTAAAGATGTGGACATCCTACAAAAGGGCTTCACTGAGATAAGATGCCTGGTGTCAAAGCCATGGCCTCAAGCTCAATGCCAAAAAGTGCATTGTCATCCCCTTTGGTAAAAACTCTGTAGCCATGAACTACAACATAGGTGGTAGTATACTTAACAATGAAAGTGTGATAAGAGACCTTGGGTCACAGGTGGACAGTGGACACACCTGTGATAATCACATCCCCACAGTGGTCAGGAAATTCTTCTACATGGCACACCTCATCACAAAAGGTGTCTCATGCAGAATAGAAGAGGACATCGTTCCCCTCTACTTATCACTCACTTATCACTCACTAGATCCATAATAGAGTACAACGCCCCTTTTGCTATGTACCTCTCAAGCCATCTACAACAACTGGAAAGCCTGCAGAAATACCTCACAAAGAGCATTAGTGGCCTGAAATACATGCCATACAAAGACCGTCTCAAAATGCTCCAGCTGTACTCTCTCACCTATCACCTACTCAGAGGTGATCTCTGCCTAGCATACAAAGCTATGTCAAACACAGAGCTGTTGGACATGCTCCACATAAAACACTCACAATCCCTCTGATCTTCAACCCCAAAACCCAGAGTGAAATACAAAAGGAAGGGGTGTATCCATTTACCTTATGGATACCCACACCTTCAGGTTAGTGGCACAGCATGAGGCCTTGGAGACCATGCAAGTGCAACTAACATTGGGCAAAGCTGCTTATCAGATTGTAGCCTGCTACAGATCACCTACCTTGTCTCAGGAACCTTACTCAGTATTCCTGAGAACAGTGGAAAATATAAAGGTCCTACCAAACACCATTATATGAGGAGATTACAACTACCCAAACATTGACTAGGAGAATTACTCGTGTACAACGTCCTTTGCTCAATGCTTCCTAGAGTTTAAAAACTCAAACGTCCTGGAACAGCTGGTCAGCATGCCCACTAGAGGTGACAACATACTGGACCTGATCATAACCAACATGGGGTACCACTGTTCCACAACAGAGATAAACCCCTTGCTGGTAATATCAGATCATAAAGTAATCACACTGGACATCCACAACCCCCCCCCCCCAGTCAAGGAAACCACTGTGAAGAAATTTTCAAAAGGAAACTGCACACTTCTCAAACCAAAGTGTAAAGTTCCAAAGCCCCCTTGCTATAGGATAATGCTATACAATCTGCAGAATCATTTACAAGTGCATTATATGAGCATCTACAGGGGTGCATAGATCAAGACATCCCAAATAAAACCAAGACGCACTCCTCCAAAAATAAGAAACCAATCTGGTGGTCATTGCCCATAAATAAGCTATACAACAGAAGGAGGAAACAAACACATGATAGAGCAAACTTCACAAAAGGAAAGGCATCACTGATCATTATTAGGAAGAAACAATGATTGCTCATAAAATAATCCAAGGCCAGTTTCTAAAGACAAATTGCCAAGGAATGTAAGAATAACAACCACAAAGCATTCATTAGCTATACCAAACATTTAGGTGGCAACTCTCAAAAATGCTGTCAGCTACTGCAAAATGGCAAAAAATACACTGAACCAACTGACATTGCCCACATCCTGGCAGACAAGTTCAGTGCAACCCCCCCCCCATCACCCCCAAAAGGGCCTGTGTCCATCCCAGAAGAATGCAATGCAGAGCCCCAGACTTCATGGACATGCAGGTAAAAACAGCCCTCTCCAAAGCTAAGAACACAGCATCAATGGGACTGGATGGTGTCCCAGGCAGCGTCTTACACCAGCCCCAAAAGGAATTACACCCTCACCTACATTCACTGTCCAGACTCAACCTTACCACAGGCTATGTACCCAAAGAATGGCATACAGCAACAGTCATCCAGCTCCACAAAGGTGGTGCCGCAACAGAACCTGGAAACTATTGCCCTATAGGCCTACTCAGCCTGGTCTGCAAAGCTATGGAGCAAATTATCATGGAACCCATAAACAGAGACATTGGGAACCTCCAGACACTGGACTCTACCCAATTTGGCTTTGTTAAAGGCAGATCCTGCCTCCTAAACCTAGTTGATTGCTTTGAAACAGTTACCAAGGACACAGATGGAGGTGAAAGTAGTCCACACAGCCCACCTGGACCTCATTAATGCCTTTGACACAATTCCCCACTCTGGCATCATGGACAAGCTTACCAGCTTGAACATTAACACCTATGTCACAGGATGGGTGGCCTACTGGCTCACAGATCAAGCACACATGTTCAGAGTTGTGGGTGCTATGTCCGACTCTAAACCAGTCACAAATGGCATCCCACAGGTCTTGGTCCTGGGACCCCACCTGTTCAGTAGATACTGCTCAGAGGTACAGGCAAGCATGGGAGGAGTATGGCTGAACAAGTTTGCAGATGACTGCTAACTGTGGTCCATAATCGACTCTACGGCTGACACAGACATCCTCCAGAAGGGTCTTACAGAGACAGATACCTGGTGTCAAAGCAATGCCCTCAAGCAGAATGCCAAAAAATGCATAGTCATCCCCTTTGGATAAAACAAAGTGCACACAAATTACCACATAGGTGGTAATCCAGTATGTACGGGGAATGTAATTATGGCCCTGGGGACCCAGGTAGATAGTAAACTCTCCTTTGATGATCACATTGCCAAAGTGTTTAGAAATTCCTTCTATGTAGCCCACCTAATGTAACCCACTTTGTCTAGTCTGATGATGTCACCATCCTACAAATATACCTGTGGAAAGGTGAACTCCCAGTAATATGTACAGCGCATCATGTAAATGCGTACTGCTGTAGTATCATAAAGTAGTTAGGTAGGGGTTTGAATCCTGCATTTGCCAAGTGTGTGTGTGTGTGTGTGTGTGTGTGTGTGTGTGTGTGTGTGCGTGTGTGTCCCTTGGAGAAGAGCAACCTTTTTGAAGACTACTGAAACACTTTAAATGTGGTATACTCATCTTTGTCAAGTCTGATGATGTCACCATCCTACAAATATACCTGTGGAAAAGAGAACTCCCAGTAATGTGTACAGCGCGTTGTGTTAATGCGTACTGCTTTAGTATCATAAAGTAGTTAGGTAGGGGTTTGAATCCTGCACTTGTAACTGTATGAGAGTGTGTGTGTCTCCTTGGAGAGGCGCAGCCTATCTGAAGACTACTGAAACACCTTAAAAGTGGTATACTCATCTTTGTCAAGTTTGATGATGTCACCATCCTACAAACATACCTGTGGAATGGAGAACTTCCAGTAATGTGTATAGCACGTCATGTTAATATGTACTGCTCTAGTATCATAAAGTAGTTAGGTAGGGGTTTGAATCCTGCACTTGGTGACTGTGTGTGCTCCACGTGTGTGACACTGTTGGTCAATGTGATGTGGGATTTGCTTTTACTACTGTATGACATATCACAATGACAACAGTATGTGCATTACACATGTCAGGTAGCTGTGTGGCAAATACATATACATACATGTGACCTCAATTATTTCATAGGTGGGAACCCTGCTTTCTCCATGAACACATCTGTTATCTTTGCCAGAGTGTGCTGCCACTTTCCAGACCTTAAGTCACATCTGTATACTTGTGACAAGCCTAGCCACTGCAGTGATCCCTGGCCTATGTCATCCGGTTCACATACACTCATTATGGTTTCTATTGAATAGTGTGAGTGAGGGTTTATGCCTGAGGTATATTTGAAACCTGTTCAAAAGCAGCAAGGTCTGTCAAAGATGACTATTTATTATAGGTATGCAACAACCTTTGTGGATATGCATGCAGACCCCTTATTGCTTATGTGATCCACAGAGGGATTTCCAAAACCCTTTGGAAATGTGATTATCAAAGGAGAGATGACGTAACACATGGCTCTATGTATACATCGGTACCTGTTCAACATTTTGGGGGCTATTACCTATGTGGTACTCTGGGGATACTATGTTTTGTAAAAGTGGATGACTATGCTCTATTTGGCTTATAGCTTTACAGCATGGGTTTGACACCAGGTATCTGTCTGTATGATACCCTTTTGGAGGATGTGTGTGTCATCTGGAGAATGCATTATAGCCCACAGTATGCATTGCCAGATGTGGCCAGACATATCCCTACTGTGTTTGCTTGTACCTAAGAAAGCTATATGCCAAACAGGAGTGGTACCAGGACTGAGTGCAGGTGAATACCACTGGTTACTGGCATAGAATAGTACTTGAAGGCTGCAAATGTTACTGTGTGTCCTACATCTGTGTGTCAGTTTTCAATACATCATCTAACAATTGTTTATGGTCAGGCTGCTGAGGTTATGTATACTATCCAAATGCAAACCAATGACAGATAGTAACAGTATCACCCACACCACAGTGTCAAACCGTGTCATACACACACGTGTACTCAAGTTCCAAAATGTGTGTAGTACAATGCATACTGGCCACCAACAGAAACTATGGAGTGTTAACACTGTCTAATACAGGGCATATCACCCTGCCCATGTGTCCAATATGCACGTACATGCAGACAGTGCACCTCAACCATGTTCACAAATGTACACCTGCAAATCTGTGCTGAACACATCCCACACTTACTGTCCACTCTCTAACACATGCTGACAAAACTACACACATCAGCCAAGTGGCACATGGGCAGACAATACACAAATGGAATAAACACTGGTGTAAACAATACTACATTGATAATTATAGCTTTAATGCATCATGCCTGCTCAGCTACACCTTCAAGGATATCATTACACTTTACTGCTGACAACATGCTAACATTGCTATTCCGTTATAAAGTCACCCTGTGCATCAACACCATGTTAGCCTGTTCCTGCATCAATGTTACAGATGACAGGAGGTGGCACAGGTTTCATGATATGCACAGGGTGTGTTGTTGGTTTGCCAGAGGCCTACATTGAGCCATACAATCAACATATGTGTGTGTGAGTGTGTGTGCGAGGGCCAAGAGTACTGTTATGGGCCAATGTGGATGTAATGTGTGCGGGTATGTGTTTGCCCTAGGTGTCTGGTTTATGTGTGTGTGTCTGCATGCACACAGTTCCACCATGTGGCTGCCATATATGGGGATTTCTGGGACAGCTACAGACTGTACCTGGCAGGCTTTACAGATCACCATCTCTGGCCACAGATACAGGACCTGTGCCTGGCAGGGGTGCTACAGACAGTATCAGGTACTAATCCAGACTGGGTACTATCCTCAGAGGTTGACATATGTACACTGGATCCAGGTCCCTGCTGGGACTGGCCAGAGCCATGTGCACGTGGTCTTCTAGGACAGTCTATGGACAGCCCACTCCCAACATTGCTAGGGCTGGTACTGGCACTATGGGAGCGGCTATGACTTGATGGATGTCCACGGTGACTGCCAGCTGATTATGTTGCTGGCATACATCCACGTTGATGTCTCAACTGTCCCACAATGTACTGACACATGGACTTGACATTGTGGAGGACATCTAATGTCTCACCCCAATGTCTATCAATGACCTCAGTGCAATTACGGATGGCACCTGCTAGGTCATGGATACTGTAATTTAAAGAGGTGTTATGAGCCCTCTGTGCCCTTAGTCCCTGTCTGGTGTACCACTCCATACATGCCTGTGCCTCCATGACAGCCTGGAACATGCGTGTGGTTGTAAGAGTTGTGGCATGTCTGCCAGGGGCATGATGACCAGCAGTGCTCTGATGAGAACCCCTGGACATCTGCCTATGTGGTACCATTCCAGACATCTGGCTATGGCTGCTATGTCCTGATGCATGTGCCATAGATACCACACTGTCCTGGCCATTGCCGACTGTACACTGTTCCTCTGCTAAGGGCATTGGTGATAATGGATGTACAGGCAGTATGACTGTGTGCATGGATGGGGTGGATACTTGTGTACTGTCAATTGGTGGCCCAACAACAGACCCTGACAAACATGCCTGTGCCTCAACACACCTATCCTCATTATCACTATTTGTCTCAGTGACATCAGGTTCCCTGCTGCACTGAACCAGCCCAACCTCAGCACCTGTGAGAGTAAAACAGGAAACACACTTTAAGACCTGTACATGATGTCAGAACACATGAACACATGAACACATGCACACATGCACACATGAACACATGAACACATGCACACATGAACACATGCACACATGAACACATGAACACATGCACACATGCACACATGAACACATGTACACATGAACACATGAACACATGCACACATGCACACATGCACACAAATACACTCCTCACTAAAGCAGACACACACACACACACACCACCAGCAATCTCAAAACATACTCAATAGCAGTTGATAGTGGGGTACAGTATCACAAGCCAAACAGTCATATCACACGTCAGCATGCAGGACATGTGTTGCTCAACAGCATGCAGTGCGAGTGTAGACAGTCCTTGTTACTAACAGTATACATGGCTTTGATGGGTGTGTTTTGTTGTTCGGTGATTGGCCTCCCCCTGGAATGCAATGTATACATGGACACAACATTGCTGTGCAAGTATTAAAAACTCTTTAATGTATTGTGCACCATCACTCACAGCTATACATACCATGGCTGGATGTGTATCTGTGTGTCACATAGATATCCAATTCTGATTAGAGCCTCTGTGTCTTTATCAAATAATTGTGGACACAGTTTTAGCTCATGCATGATGTGTATACACACAAGATCAGTGGTGCATGTATAACTGATGGAATACCATTGGTCCACATAGCCAATGTACAGTAATTATGGTGAGTGTAGATCATATTGTGGACATGCCAGTGTCATCCATGACATGGCATGCTAAAACACAACTGCATATTTAAACATCACACATACCCAATGTGTGTCATATGACCTAGCCACTCAACAGCATTAAAAGACATATATGTGTCAGTTGTGCAAATGGTGATTGATATGCATATTGTTTATAGGTGCATATGTTTGCACACACACAACATTGAGGTGTATATCAATGAAAGCTATGTGTAGTACTGTGGTTACAATATCTGGATGGGGTGTAGTACCATAAGCCATCATCATGAAGCATCATGTGGTCACTCAAGGCTACAAATGTGTCCCAAACCAGAACCTATCATGCTGTACCAGAACTGCACTACCAGGGCTACATTCACCATTTCACAGCCAGTTGTTACATGGGTTTGTAATGAGGCCAATAAGGAGCATTGCCTAACATGAATGTGTTGTGTGTTTCAGTGAGTTTCACTGCCCCATGATAGGTCTCTACCCCTCAGGTATATTATGTGTGCTGTGTGGATTACATTTGGGATACTGGAATGTGACTTTACAGCGGGTTTATGAATACTTCATGTGTAGCATGTTAACATGTTCTGTGTATGACATTGTTGTGTATGTTATGTTCATGCGTATCAACTCTGCCTATCCAATGGTCACTACAGTGTAGCCACATTTGTTTGAGATGGTCTCTGTATTGCATGTGTTTGAGGAAGCTAATCACATTACTGAGATGTGCGTAGTCTCACAGCAAACATGCACAGCATGCATTATGCATAGGTGTGTTACATGTGTACATGGCCTACACCTTAACTATGACATACACTTTTTATTTGCAATAATAAATGTAGAACACACTCACCAGTATGTGTACGCTGCCTTGCTGTCACACCAGAGGGACCTACATGGATATGAGATAGTTTGTCAGTGTCGACAACTGTGGCATTGCTACTGTGGGTTTGCAATCTTACAGTAGTACAACAGTTTACATTCACAGGCCTACAGATTATGTTCCAAATGATCAGTATTGCACAACAACAGGCTCCACATCTTCTAACTACACAGTACACATCTCACATATGCATGATCTACCAATAGAGGAAACAGTAGTCTACAGATATGCCATGTTACCTGCATGCTCCATGTGTTCTTGCTGGGTGGCCCCAACCTCCATCAAGGTAAATGTCTGCTGTTGTTGTTGTTGGGCAGGTGCCACCAGGCTCAGGAGCAGCTCCTCCACTCTGTTGAGGGGGGTGGATGTTAACCCCACCACCTGTTACAAGCTGTTGTCTACAGACATCAGAAGCACTCTGCCGGACATGTCTAAGTAAATCACTGCAGTGATGGCATACCTGCTCATATGTCTGGTTATGCATGCCTATGTCATTTACCCTCCAGACAACATCTTGCCACAGTGCAGTATGCTCATGCTGTTCTTGGCTGGTTCTTGAGAATAGTAGGCTGTAGTGCTGAATCAGACAGCTGGCAATAATGTCATCCTCAGCACTACTGTAGCTAGGATTACGATGGTGGGCCATGATCTCTGGAAGACAAAGAAAAAATATGTCTGAGCAAGTCATATGGCACACTTAACATTATACAGTACAGATATCACTGAACTGCCATATATAGCAACCTATTAGCTGACTGAGATTTAACACTTTCAATAGCACTTATCAGTGCTCACCCCACAACTTCTTGAAAGTGCCTGGCACGTTCTATATAATAATCCATGTTCTGCACAGCAACAAAATAAAATCACTATATAAGACTATACAACAGTACATGGCACACTGTATGCGACACAATGCACCACCTAGCCACAGAAGGTATAGATCAAGCAAATGCATAAAGTAATATGTCATCCATTGTAATGTTTGTAATGTCCAGTTACAGTATTACCATTATATCATACAACTTGTTGATGGCAAACCCGTGGCCAAAATATGTGCACAATTGTGGATATAGGTGGCATACTGCTGTCGAAAACTATAAATGTTGCTACATAGGCAGTTATATCTTGTAACACACATATGACAGAGGACATGTTACAGGCATACCCACACACACATCAGACATAATTACAAGACACAAAGGTATGGAAACCCAGATAAGCTTTACGTGTGTACCATACAGTACTGTGTGTCAGTACTTACAAAACCCTAAGCCTGAGGAATGTAATCTGTGAGGACTACAGGGACCACACAAAACAGTGGACATACACCATACTTTGCTGTTTAGGCCTACAGTTTCAAGTAGTACTACAGTTCATACAGGATTTGGATTCAACATCAGTACCAATCAATAAGCATACATGTAGTGCTTTAGCCTCCAATGACACACCCCAGTTAACACCAAGGGACTACATCAGACTGTATGCCATAGTGCTTTATCTGCCTAGCAACAGCATACACAGCTTTTGCTGGGATCAAAGCAAGGACACATAATACCATGACAGAAACAGTTTCCCACTAAGCTATCCCACAAATACACATCTTTGACACATTCACCAACACATTGACCATCACACTCAGTCAACTTTACATAGAATCTATTGCAACAAGTAGATGTGGGCGTGTATGACTATATATGACTCTCTCTCTCTATATATATATATATATATATATATATATATATATATATATATATATATACATACATATACACATCCATTGATGTACATATACATATACATATAGGCACATATACAGTCCACCTTTCATGGTGGGAATATCAATTATACAAAGGATGTGAGGTATACAGTAATGTAATAATATCGCACAGTCTTGTGAGAAATACATTGAAAGTGTTCTCAGCCCAGGTAGCTTTAGCAGGCCTCACTGGCTGCAACATTGCAAACTGAGCAAAACATATACAGTGTTTAACCACCACATGTCATATACCAGCACTGTATGCTGTCTTGTTTGTCACACACTAAAACCTACATACAAGTATGCACATAACAACCTTCACCAGCATATATATGTCCACCCTTCATAAACAGTTGCAATGTGTCCCTTGCTCTATGCACATATACAGATGTTAATATATATATATATATATATATATATATATATATATATATATATATATATATATATATATATATCCGTATGTGTGTGCCATACACACACAAGGTCCACACTGTTGTTGTAAGTCCCTGGACCTCACAGCTGAACTGTTGGGAGTTGCTGCAACATGAACAGATGTCACATGTGAACACACAATAACATTAGAGGGGGTGTATATATAGCTATAACTGCTAGATTAGCATACTAGCCTGGTACAGCATTTGCCAATGCTAAGCTAAACTTTAATATGACTATCATGCATGTGTTACTCTGTCACAACCATGTTTATATAAATGTTTGCTAATCCCCAAACAGCCATTGTCCACACTACTGTACAGAACACAGATAACATGGATCAGATGTTTGACATTTAATGCTGAGCTACATATTTCACAGTTATGTCCCACTGCACACAGCTACACACTGAATTGTCCATGGCAGTAGTTAAGCAGGACATCTGTGCATAGATAAGTACTGCTGCCACATATGAATGGTTCACATTATGTAGAGTACTCTTCAAAAACATCTACTACATGCCAGTAAATACATATCTATTACATACCTTTCGTTGGCATTATTTATTTTCCGTTTTCCTTTTACTTTTCACTCTCTCTCTCTCTGTCACTCTCTCTCTCAGTCTCTGCAATAGAGTGATTGAGTTTGTGGGCAGCAATTACAGCCTGCTTTTATAGGTATTTGCACATGTGCATATGATGGCCTCTGCACCAATTGGTGGCCACCATTTGTTAATTTCATGCAGCCTGCTGTGTGGTAATTGCAGTAATCACTGTCATAGCAACTGAATGTTATAAATTGCTAACTCAGGTAGGCGTAGCCCTTTCAGCTTTCCAAAATGGGGATCATGCTTGTTTGCTGTGGACATCATTGTTTAAGTCAGAAGGTTGGTATAGTTCTTATATCTGAAGCCAGGGGTGTAGCCAGTGATTTGAATGTTGTACTCAGACCTGAATGTTGCTGCTTCAAGTACACACTTGTCAGTGTAGAATTGTATTCACTCCTCCAAATGCTAACACAAGATACATGGGAGTATGTACTTTCTTTTCTAATTATACAATTAACTGCCATACAAAAGTAGTTATTGAGATGTATTCTTTTAGCACATGAACTGTTTGTGAACTGCTATACTGTGAATATTAATTTACTCACTTCAGTTTGTGCTTTTTTAGTGTTGACAGCACAGGCTGCTCAAGAAAACTGGACAAATTTCAGTACTGAGTATGCCTACCTACATCCTTGGTAGACCCTGAACATGCAGGTATAGTGTACATTTGGGTAGGGGTGCAGAAGTACAGAGAGCATTATGTATTATTGTGTGAATGTTATTTTGCTGGACTTAAAGGGTTGCTGTGTACCTGTTTATCAAGGCAAGTAGTCCGTCTGCGTAGCTCCCAACTGTGGACCTATCTAGATGGTAGCCAGAGGTTAGCCTGTTATTCTTTGTCTGTGCACCACACTGGTCTTTTCAGCACTGGAACAATAGCATTGTCACAGTTGGTTGCTACCAGTATATGGCTACATCCTTTGGTATTTCAGTGTTGTACTCCTACATAAGGGTATGCTTCTGGAACTCCTTCCAAAGCTATTTGCACAGTGTGTAACAGCAGAAAAGCTGATATGCCTGTGTGTTTCTGCCTCTGCCAAGCCTCTGAAACACTCATGTACATATTTGAACAGACTCAGGGAAAAGTAGTTAAAAGTGATTTACACCTTTAAAATATTAGAGACATTAAGTTGAGACTTTGAGAGAACCAGAGCATATGGATTAATACACCTTTTCTGAAGTACAAGCAGTGTCTAACTCTTACTTATTGTCATTATTCATTAAGTGTAATTCCCCACCTTTCTGCCTAATGTCAGTACTTTTCAGAGGGATTCAGAGGGACACAGCTAGAATGTGTTTCAAAATCAGGGACATCCCTGAAAATTAGTCACAGTTGGGAAGTATGGCCTCTGCCCTAATCAGATATGCCAGTGTTTGTCCTGCTATGATACTGTGTGGGGGTTGTAAAGTGCTGCTGTAACACTATTTCCTGCTAGAATGGCTGGTTCTCTTTTCACAGTCATGTAATGCAATTCCACAACAACTGCTGGTAAAGATCCACAGAACAAGATTTGTGTTATGGCATTCCTATTTTTCCTTTACATTCACTCATTCTGATAAATGATATATTTATTTCAGCACCAACTTGTTGTATGTCTACTGTGGCTTAGTGGTACTTCATGCAGTCTCATGTGTACAAGGTCTGGGGTTCGAGATTGACAGAGGTGTTTTATTTTGGTGCTGAGCAGAGCAAGGGCCTTGACATACAGAGTGACTAAGGCCCTTTTAAGCAGTTGTAAGCGGGTTTGCGCAGGTTTGCGCGGGTTTGTGCGATGCTTAGCAATGCTTAGCTAAGCACACACAAGCGCACACAGGCGCACACTCGCGCAAACCCGCTAACTACTGCTTAATAGTGCTTTGTCCCACTAACCCCTGCGCTCATTTCTTTGAAAGAAAAGAAAATGAGGAGATAGGAAAGTGGTGAAAAAGGGGCACAAAGAGGGAAAGAGTAGGGAAAACAGCTCGGGATGTGCAGGATGGTTGTAGGGAAGGTCCATAGCTGCCCATTTCTTTAACAGTAACAGCTGTGCATATGCAATTAATTTGGAGGTAAATATGAAACCTTCAACCCCTGTGAGAGGGGTGAGGACAACAACGTATGCTGTACTGCCAATTAAATATCAGTTTATGTGTCCAGCGGACATGTGTGCAAAATGGGCAGCTATGTATGGGGCGTAATTTTTTTTTTTGGGAGCAGATTGCCCTTTTTTTTTTTTAGGTGAGAGTGGAATGTGGGGTAGGGGAAGTAGGTATATTTGGGGAGGTAGGTTGGGGAGGTAAACAGACAAGACAAACAAGATACATACAGGGGCGGAATATGACACATGTGGTGGATGAACACCATTGACAGGGGAGGATGTTTGGAAATCGCAAGCCCATGGGCGCACAGATAGCAACAGTGGAACTGAGATCCCCACCCATGGGCAGTCACCACTGCACCTTCACAGCCCAGAGGGTGGCTGTACTGGGGGCTGTGTAGGAGGGGCAGGCTCACCCATGAGTCGTGCCACTCATGCCTCAAGCTGGCATAGAGGATCAGTGACAGAATGCTCGATCTGCCTACGCACCACAGCCTGGACTGTTCGGAGGGTCATAGGCGGCCCTCCTCCACCCACACTTGCACGGGGAGGATGAGCCCCATCCCCTGCAGTGCTTTCACCTGAAGGTGGCACATGGTCAATGGAGGAGGAGGTCCCAGGCTGAGCACCGGACCTGCTGGTGCCAGGTGCCATCGCCAGCTGAGGTGGGACAGGTGGGTCCGCTGGGACCGGCCTTCCCATACGTTCTATGTTTAGGAGGATTTAATGAAAATATGGGTTAGTAACAGTCAACAGCTTTCCCAATTAGTTATAACAGCATGCAGAAGTATTCCCATTAACCCAACACACCAGAGTTCCAACAGTTGAACAGCAAACATGACACATGCATATATAGAGCAACAGTGGACATTTCAACAGCATGCAGGTTTAATTGATGGCAACAGGCCACCAATATTGTGGTATTTGAACAGGGCACATGCATCGAAATAAATGCAGATATTTATAAACCAATAGGACATACGTCCCAACAAATGTTTTGAGATTAGACATACCCATTGAGGTGTGGAATTGCATTTTTTATGCACATATAGTAGGGTGGAAAATGATAGCTGCATTAACAACTTATATATCCTTCTAGTTTACACTACATTCCTATTAACTGTAGTTATATGTCCCCTACATGTATTATTACACTTCACAATTGTCCTTAAATTGTGAAATGGGTTTTGCTAGATCTTTATATACATGGGCTGTATCTGGCATACAAACTGTCTGGGATGCAGATATTACTGCTACATATTTTGTGAGTTGCTCAGACACACTACTGCTGAGATGGTACACTGACAGCTCTACTTTCCTATACTTATCTATATATGTTTAGGTGAAATTATCAGTTATATGTTAACAGCTCCCTACATTTCTGCCAGCACAATGACATTTCTGGGGAACACAATACCAAGCTACTCATGTGCCAGATTAACCTGTACATGTTGGGCATGAACCAACAGTTGAGGACTATAAATATGCTTAAAAGCTACTGGCACTCCCTTCATCCACTTTATATGGGCCTACCCAACTGTGTGTTAACAGCGTTTAATACAACAGTACTATTTCTATAATGCAAGAGTACAACATATCAAAGAAAATGACACAGACACACTCCAGGAATTATACCTTTATTAAAGACTTAAAACACTTTTCTAGAGGCTCTTTCATTTATTTTATATAACAGTATATGCAGAATAATTATTAGAGAATTATTATAGCTTTATTTATTGTGTTAAAACACTTTTTTCAGGCTCTCTCATTTATCTTACAGAACAGTACAAGCAGAATAATTACTAACCTGCCTGGTGGCGCAGTCTATCTGCATAGGCTTGCTGATTTGTAGCATGGACACCTGCAGCTGTGAAGTAAATGAAGTGATATTGAGACATACCTATCCATAGTATATGCTAGAATAGCAATTCTTACATACTTAATTCCATGGCTACTTACTCAGTAGTGGGGCATTTTCCATCTCATGGGTCTCCTGGATCCACTGTTGTCCAGTTAATCCACCTTGCGTCTCTTCAGGTCTGCGTGGTGGTGTCTGACCTGCTCACCAGTCTGAGGGACACCTGTGGCACTGGTGAGTTCATGAGCTAGACGGTCCCAGGCTTCTGCTTTGTATTGCATACCCTGGTACTGGCCCCGCAGGAGTCTATCCTCATGATTATGGACAAGGAGCCAAACCATTAGTTTTGACTCCTCAATGCCCCGACATTGCACTCGAAAATGAGAGCCCTCTCCAGCACCGGACATTGCTACCTGCAGATGGGAGCTACAACCAGTTATGGCAAGTATTCCTGCCTATGGAGCTTAAATATGCATCATTTCCAGCACTCATTTGTGACTGGCCAGTTTTGAAAAAACTCAGCTGAAGGCACACCTGCTTAGCAATGGGTAAACTTCCATTGATATGTATGTGTGTGTTGAAGGTGCATGCTTATGAAAAGCTGTCATGGCTTAGTGGTTCAGTACTGTGATTATGGTGCACAGTATCCTGGGTTTGAGGCCTGTCATTGCTTTTTATTTTACTACTGGCCAGACCGGCTAGGAGGTGTGGCTGTGTTTAGCTGACTTTGCTCAACTTTGCCCGACGTTGCTCTACATTGCGCTACGTTGCTCAGCATTGCTCTACATTGCTCGTCATTATCCGCTGTTGCGCTGGTTAGCGCAGGGCGCAGCTACGCACAAACATGTTCTGTCTGCACTAGTTTGCACAATGCGCAGCTCCGCGCAAAGCTATTGTGCTAGTTAACACAGTGCTCAGCTACGAGCAATTATATTTAAATATGCTTAATACTGGTAAACTTTGCTTAGCAGTGCTTCACATTGCTTAAGATACGTTACTTATGCATCCATCAGTGTGCATAACCATTTCACCTTCTTATATATATATATATATATATATATATATATATATATATATATATATATATATATATAAAATTCGTTCACTACTACATAGGCCATTTCAATGCTTTTTATAGGGTCATAGGTTCATAGGTTTATACTAGGCTATATGCCCTAAGGCATTTATAAGTCTAGCCCAAATTTTTGTGGCTTACGCCACCCCTTATATGAAAAAATACTGTGCCCATTACTTTGTTGTGCCTCTGTCCAGCAGTGACACAGAGATGATTCCCGGAGTAAACCTACGATCTCCCATCCACAGGTCAAGATTTCTCTTGAACAGAGCCAGCGAGGTGCTCTGCCTCACATGGACCGGGATTTTATTCCACAGCATAGGGAGTCTCTGAGTGATAAATCTATCCCTCCAGCACGTCCTATTTATATCCGTGCTAAGGGTTAAGTCGCTTGCTCTAGTGGTTTTGGTGGATTTGGATTTTTTGAGGTGGAGCATGTCCATTAATTCCGGGTTGGACATGGCCTTGTATGTCAGGCACATGTCACCTCTGAGCAGACGGTATGCGACTGAATAGATCTGGAATTTCTTCAATCTGGCAGCATATGACAGATTTTGGAGTCCCTTTATCCTTTTGGTGAGGAACTTTTGGGGTCTCTCCAATTGCTGCAGATGTCGGGTGAGAAACATCCCGAATGGGGCATTGTACTCGATCATTGGTCTGATAAGTGAAGAGTACAGGGGAACAATGACCTCACTAGATCTGGATGTGAATCCCTTCATGATCAGGTGGGCAATGTAGAAGGTCTTTCTAACCACTTTAGCAATGTGAGTGTCAAAAGAAAGGCCACTGTCAACCTGGGTCCCCAGGTCCCTGATAACCTCTTCTGTGCTTAGTGGATTGCCACCTATATGGTAGCTTGGGGTTACCTTGTTTTTCCTGAAGGGTACGACTATACATTTTTTGGCGTTTAACTTCAGGCCATGGCTCTGGCACCAGCTATCTGTTTCTGTGAGTCCCTTCTGAAGGATATCCGTGTCCGATGCACTTTCCACTATGGTGCCCAGTTTGCAGTCGTCTGCAAACTTTGTCAGCCAAAGTCCTCCCATGTTGGCCTGTACTTCTGAGAAGTAGATGCCGAACAATAGGGGGCCAAGGACCGAGCCCTGTGGGACACCATTTGTGACTGACTTGGAGTCTGACATAGCGCCAGCAACTCTAACCCCGTGGGTTCTGTCCTTAAGCCAGTTTGCAACCCATCTTGTGACATATGGGTTTACATTTAAGCTGGTAAGTTTTTCTACAATACCCGAGTGGGGTATTGTGTCAAAAGCCTTTGCAAGGTCAAGGTAGGCTGTATGGACTGCCTTTCCCTCATCAATGGCCTTGGTGACTGTTTCGAAGAAGTTGACCAAGTTCAAAAGGCATGATCTTCCCTTGACGAAGCCAAACTGGGTCGGGTCCAATGTCTGCAAGTCCCCTATATCTTTGTTTATGAGCTCCATTATGATCCTCTCCATAGCTTTGCAGACTAGACTTGTTAAGCTTATGGGGCGGTAATTACCAGGGTCTGTAGAGGCACCGCCTTTGTGGAGTGGGACCACAGCTGCCGTACGCCACTCCTTGGGCACGTATCCTGTGGTAAGGCTGAGATTAAACAGCTGCCTTATGTGTGGGTTTAATTCTATTTTAGCTTGTGTATCACACAGCCGGGGACACCATCCAGTCCCATTGATGCTGTGTTTTTAGCTTTAGAGAGAGCAGCTTTCACCTGCGCATTTGAGATGTCTGGGAGGCTACACTCCTCTGGGATAGTTATCTCTCCTTTAGGGGGGGAGAGGGGGGTGAAGTTTGCACTGAACCTGTCTGCCAGTATGTTGGGAATGTCTGTGGGTTCAGTGATTTTTGTATCATTTTGGACTAATTCTGAGCATATCTGGGAGTTTCCACCCAGGTTCCTAACATAGCTGAAAAAGGCCTTATGATTGTCCTTTGAATCCATGGCAATTTTTCTCTCAAAATTGGCCTTAGTTGATTTTATGAGTGCTCGTATTTTTTTACTAATAATGATCAGGGTTGACTTCCCTTTTATGGATTTTGTTCTATCATGTAATAGCTTTCTCCTCTTATTGTAAAGTTTGTTAATGGCTGGGGTCCACCAGACTGGACGTTTGCCCTTTGTGGAAAGAGTCTTGGTTTTATTTGGGATTGCCTGATCCATGCAGTCCTGGAGGTGTTCATAGAAGGCATTTGTAAGGGCTTCCACTGCTTGGGTTGTGGTTTCCACTGACTCAGGGGCCTTGAAGGATACCACACCAGTCTTGAGTAGTGTGAAGTTTGCTTTAGAGAAGTTCTTCACTGTGGTCTTTTTTGTTTGGGGTGGGGGCGGGATGTGGATTTCCAGTGAGATTAGTTTATGATCAGATCTCACCAATGAGGGATATACTTCCGGTGTGGAGCATTTTGTCCCCATGTTTGTGATAATGAGATCTAGTATATTTTCTCCTCTCATGGGAACAGTGATTAGCTGTTCCATGCATTTGAATTTATGAACTCCAGGAACCATTGGGCTAGAAAGTTAGGGCTTGAGTAATGTTCCCAGTCTATATTCGGGTAGTTGAAGTCACCCAATATGATGGTGTTTGGAGTTACATTTATACCCTCCAGTGTCTTCAGGAAGGCTGTGTGGGGTTCCTGAGTTTGAGAGGGTGGCCTGTAGCATGCTACAATTTGTAGAGCAGTTTTGCCTATGGTTAGTTGCACCTGGATGGTTTCCGAGCTTATGCGTTGCCACCAACCTGGAGGTGTGGGTATCCTTTATGAATATGGATACACCCCCTCCTTTTGTGGTGTGGTCTGGGTTTTGGGGCTGGAACGCATGATATGAGGTAAAACCTAATAGTGCCGGGTGCTCTCAGGAGCCTTGAACCAGGTTTCAGTTACAGCACAGACATCAATGTTCTCCATACTGAGAAGGGCCTCGAGTGCGTGCATTTTGAGATTTAGACTTCTGGCATTGAGCAGCATTACCCTCAGTTTCTTCCCATTTTTGTTTTCTAGGGTGGTAGGTTTAGAATTTGAGCCTTGCCTAAAAAGGCACTATGGGGTGGCAAGAGCCTTAGCCAATATCCGGAATCCCAGGGAGACAGGTGCAAGCCATCCCTTGCGAAGCAGCGTGGCTTGTCAAGCATGTCATCCCAGGCAGACAGACACTGGATCCCTTTGAATGACACCAGACATTAAGCCAATTGTTAAAGCTGATCATCTTGTCTCTATATTGTGGCATCATTCTTGGTGAAGGAAGGATACTGCTCAGGGTCAGGGTTATACCTGCCTGGGCTACATAATCAGAGAGCTCCTCTATGTCTCTTTTCATGTAGTCCAGGGAGGTACGTCTCAGGTTGTTCACACCAGCATCGACAATGACTGTGTCATATTTGTACTTGCCGTGGAGTGACCAGTGCTTGTGTTATGTGGCGGATTCTAGCGCCCGATAGGCAGCTTACTGTGACCCTCTCCTTGTTCAGCCTGGTGAGTGGGACGTCAGTGTGTCTGACTATGGAGTCACCTATGACAAGTATGTTTGGTGTTGTATTTGGCCTTAAGGGCTCTGACTGCTTTGCACACTGCTTTTGTGGTTTATGTGTTGCTTGTGGGGTGTCTTGAGGTAGCAGTTGTTTGGGTGTCTGCTTTGGAGGCCTCTGCTGTTTAGGTAAATTTTACTCAGAGCCACCGAGTATGTCTTTGTGTGTTTATGTGTTTGATTCAGTGGTGTGGTAGCATTATGTGAGGCTGGTTTTGTGGTGTGTGTAGTTGCCTTCTCCTCCTGTCTGGTCTTGTCAGTCCTGAGTTGAGAGAGCTCAGCCTCCAGTTTGGCTAAATAGCTGCATCTCTACAAGTATTTGTGTTATGTGGGAGGAGGAGAGGGTTGTCTGTGTACATGAGGCAGTTATAACATTGCCTCAAGATTCCCAGATTCACCAGCTGGACTGGAGAGGAGATTGACAACTGACCTTTGGACATGCTAGAATAATATTGGGAATTCCTTAATAATTGAAAACAAGGGCCAGTGGGGAGTGAGGGTGTAGTGCTTTTAATTTTTAGTGCTGACTTATATAATTGCTTTAGTGAGCAAGTGCCAGGTAACTTGAGTGCAATGTGTTACAAGTAACTAAATGCAAAAATGACAAACAGTAACTTTCTTTCAAGTGAAACAAGGAAATAAGTACAGTAAGCAATGCAGATATCACTAGTGATCCACAAAAGCGCTGAGAAGCCGCGTATTAGGTGGAATTAGCTTCCAGGGAAATAACAAGCAAACAAACAACAAGCATATAAACAAAGCTAGATTCAGCAGGCCTGGATCTAGTCTATGCTAGAGCAAACAAGATGTACCAATTTCAGTAAGATACATTTCAAATATTCAGGCACTATAAACCTTTAACCAGAAATTCCCAGCTCAGAAGGTCAGAGTCCAGCCTATTCTCCCACAAGAGTGCAGACCATGAACCTTCTTAATGTAAAATAACTGGCCTGAAGCCCAAGTGCCTAAACCAGAACTAATACACTTGGACACTGGGCTCTCAATCAGCAGTTCCCAACTTAGAAGGATGAAAGCTACCTGTCCTGCCACCACAGTGCTTGCCACAAACCTTCCTAATGTAAAACAACTGGTCTGAAGCCCAAGTGCTTAATCCAAAAGACTTAGAATGATAGCTACACTTTAATCAAGTTACAACCAAGCAGTAATAAATACAATTGAATACTTTAGAGAATGTCTGGATTAGTGCTCAAGTTACACAAACAAAGCTAGATCCAGCAAGCCCGAATCCAGTCTATGCCACAGCAAACAAGGCGCACCAACTTCAGTAAGAAGCAGTTCAGATATGCATGCACTATAAGCCTTTAACCAGAAATTCCCAGCTCAGAAGGGCAGAGTCCAGCCTCTCCTCCCACAAGAGTGCAGACCACGAACCCTCTTAATGTAAAATAACTGGCCTGAAAGCCCAAGTGCTTAAACTAGAATTAATACACTTTTAGAATAACAGACACTGAGCCCTCAATCAGCAGTTCCCAACCTAGAAGGATGTAAGCTACCTGTTCTGCCACAATAGTGCAGACCACAAACCCTCTCAGTGCAAAACAACTGGTCCGAAGCCCAAGTGTTTAAACCAAAAGGCTTAGAATGAGTTACACCAAGCAGTAATAAATACAATTGAGTATTTTTAAGATGATGCAAAAGTAAAATGAAGTAGGTAGAAACACAAGTACAGTAAAAGCAGATGAAAATTTTTTTTTTTTTTTTTTAATCTGAATAAGTGCTGAGATCAAAGAAACAGATTTGAGTGCTGAAACTAGAAAACTGGCTAGTTATAAGAAAAAAACAAGCTAGAAGGCTTCCTTCAAACACAGAAGGGCTTGGGGGCTCAGAAGCCTACAAATAGTCTATACCACTTAACAGGAAAGGCAGGAAATAAGCTTAATTTTTTTTGTCTGTTTCCCAGATGCTCTCTTTGTACACAGTAGGAGTGCCTGAAATCAGAATATGATCTCACTGCACTCAGTTGAGTGAGCAAATGAGATGGGCCCAGAGGCAGGCTGAGGGGTGGGCAGTTTCAAGGCCACTAAGATTAACACGAAAACAAAAACAGGGAGGGTGGGTGGGAATAACTGAAGAGCAGAATAACTGCCACTTCAGTTAAATATTCCTTCAACACAGTTAAAATCCAATTAAATACTGTATTTTTTTTAAAAAAAGTGCAGATAAAGGTACTTAAATTCTCTTATACGTCCAGCTGAATATAACCAAGTTCTTAGCCGGCCAAAGCTGAGGTTTTTAAGCAGAAAATATTTCACAATGCACCACTTAAATAGGCAAGGACAGGAAATCAAAGAATGTGGCTACCCCCACACCTGTAATTACTAGCAAATAACAAAATTCAGCAAACACTAGCTTCAGTTCAAGTTACTGAAGAGCAGAATAACTGCCACTTCAGTTAAATATTCCTTCAACACAGTTTAAATCAAATTAAATACTGTATTTTTTTTTTAAAAAAGTGCAGATAAAGGTACTTAAATTCTCTTATACATCCAGTTGAATATAACCAAGTTCTTAGCCGGCCAAAGCTGAGGTTTTTAAGCAGAAAATTTTTACTAAAATTTAAATGATAAATGTCAAGAATTATTTTTATATACAGATTTCCAACAGAAAATAGAAAGGGGAGTGGTGGGACTAGAACCGGGAATGCCTCCTCTTTGCGCGAAGGCTCTACCTCTAAGCTATTGCTATTTTGATTAAGTTGCATATAAGTTTCTTATTACCCCCTTCAATGTCTAAACTGCTAACTGCAGCTAAGCAATGGGCAAACCCACGTAAACACGCACAAATACGGGCAGCTATATCGGGAATAATAAAAAAAAAATAAAAGTTTTACATTTTATAATTGTACATGGGTTTAAAATGTGGGGGAGTGTAGTGTTGGGTATGTACACATTTGAGCGGACTCGCTCATATCAGTTGACATTTCCCGATTGAGAGACTTGCAGGAGCGTGGAGTTTTGGACTGCTCGGCAGTCCGACATGCCCCCTGCACTCGTGCATGCTCCGTGTTAGCCTTAGAGTTGAGACAGTGTGCCCTCATTAATATGCATGGCGCGCTGCCGTCTTACTCTTAGACTGACGTTTCCGTGTAAGACTAATCTAGTCTTACACGGAGGATTAGTGAATCCTGGGGATAGTATTTTCATTTGTCTCTGGGTTTTTATTTTTGCCTTTTACTGTCCATTCATTTTTTGTAGCACTCTTTTCAGAGATGAGGTTCACTCCATTTCTTCACTAGGATTAAGTAAGTTGTTTTTCTGTACAAAAGAAACAGCATCTTCCAGGGTTTTAAATGTCTTGCTTCATTCAGGCAAAAAAATATTAATTTGCTGGGTAAACTAGATGTGTTTTTATTCCAGACTTTTTAGCAGGGGGAATATGTGCTTACCTTTTCAAAACAAGTAAAGAGGAAAAGTCATTGTCAAATCTGATAAGGTTATCTCCAAGTCTGATGTAGACCAGGCAGTTTTTAGAACTAAGCCTTTATCCTGACTGGAAATTAATTTTAATGTTATGGATCTTGGGTTTGAAGTTTTCTTGTATGAATTGGTTGTTGATATGGATCTGTGTGCCTTCTCTAAACCATATGATAGGGCCTCAAAAAGGTTTAAGTTTTTGCAATCCAAGAAATTAAAACGTTTACCATGTTTTCTCCCTCGTGCTTCTCAGGCACTCCATATATCTGGATATTGTTCTTTCTTGCGCTGTTTTCAGGATCATTTATCTTCTCCAGTCACTTTCACGTTCATTTAGTCTGCCATCCAAATCAGTGAGTGAGTCTTCTATGGCTGATATTTGAATTTTTTGCTATTTAACTATTCCATGTATTAGTTTCAGCTGCTTTTTACAATCTTCTTTAATTGTGTCCAGTTTATCCAACGTTAACAATAATTCTTGAATACTATTGATGATGGATTGCAGCTCCTTCTTCACAGTGACTCCTTGAAGTGATGCCTTAGGGTAACTCATTTTCAGTTGATGTTTTCAAGCTAAAGTTTTGACAGAATTAAAAAAAAATGCAGATTTTTTCACCAAATAGTCCCAAGTAGTTTCCAGTTCTTTATTTTACCTTTTTAGTTTTTTTTTTGGAGAAATTAAAAACTAAATCCTGTTAAAGATGTATAGGAGAAGCAGAGCAGAATTCGTGTCCTGTTAACTGCTTGCTCTCTTGGCCATGCCACCAATACACTACCGTTTTCTAGTAGAGAGAATGCAGTTGTAAGGCATTTGAAATATAAAGCCACTACTTATCTGAGAATATATCTTGCATAATCATGTATCTGCTATTCAGTTTTCCTTTGACATAAACATATTATAAACATTTTATTTAAAACATTTGTGATGAAATTACAAGTTAATATGTATTTAGTGACGAATAAACATGATACATAATAATTTTCCTTAGCACCCCCTATGTATACCTAAACTGCTTTTCATAAGATTTTATAAATATGTCTATGATCTGTTTTATATGACAATAAATTTTAGAATCTACACACAGTTTATCAATTTGTGTGTCTTTACTCGTACCACATTATGTATCTATAACATGCTTTGCCACTAAATGTCTTTATATAAATTCTCTTCAAATGTTTCTTGATCTTTTCTCACACTATGTATAATGTGTCTGCCCACCTTGTTTATTTCAGTTTTCAAAGTCATACTTCAACCTTTTTTCCATTTTTTGTTTTTTTTGCCTCTAACCTGAATGACGCATCTTCTTTTTATGGAGACATATCCTCCTGACGTTATATGTCTAGATCATAATTTTGAACATTTTTTTAATTATTTTTTTGCATTCAAACAATTTCTCTTTCAGAACATTTCTCATTCCTTCTGAAATTTGTTCACTGAATGCATCACTCCAATTAGTTTTACATAATGGCTATTTTGTTTCCATATAATCTGTCATTAATCATCTGAGGAACTATTTTAAGTCATCCACAAAAAGAAGATGAAATGCCTTTACATGTTGTTGTCCATGACCTAATCTGTAAAGTAGACAGCTTAATAGGTTAAGGGCAAGACAAAAGATCAGCGGTGACAAAGAACCACCCTGGAATACCCCCCTTTGAATTTTTATCACTGGGATAATAATTTGCCCTTTATAATTGCTTAGCTGCAGACTGGTTTCCACTGTTTCATGGTCAATGTAATGTATTTGATCAATGTAGGGTGTATCTTATCAATTTCTAAGCACTCCTTTATCCCTGAATGTGGGATGCTGTCAAATGCTTTTTTGTAATCTATGCCACACTTAGATTCTTCCCCTTTTTACAATTCTCCATTATGATTTAATTTAACAAATAAAGATCCTTTGTTCCATATGACTTTTTTGTTACCCTTTTGTTCTATTGCCATGATTGAATTTTCTTCTAAATGACTATAAACTCTGTTGGCAGCAGTTCCAGTATATACTGCATACATCATCACAAGGCAAGTTTTTTTATTTATAGTTTTTAGGATAGCTTGCAGGTATACTTTAAGGAGAAGTATTTTTCCTGTTATTAACCAGGTTGGTGCCTGCTCTGTGTTTGCATATAAGTATTTCTTACTCATGGGTTAAATCTTTGTGTAAAGGTTAAATACTTTTAACCAGAAGTTACGCATCCAGGCCTGGGTGTTTCCAGTTACAAGCTTTTCTTAATTTTGATTCTGTTTATCTGGCCATTACGTCATCCAATTTCATATCCTGTACATTTGAACTTCTTACTGTTTCTTTTACTTCTTCTGTCCCGTTTTTGCTACAATCCATAGGGTCTTCATAAATATTTCACCAAAGGGGTCATGGCTTGGATGGCAGGCTGAAAGCAGCAGAATTCTTAAGCTCTGCAGTGCGCATCCTTTTTTGACAAGAATTCTTATCCAGTTTCACTAATGTTCTTCTTTCGGCTTTTCCCGGATAGGGGATGCCACAGTGGAACTCCGGTCCGCTAATGATTGGCAGTAGATTTTTACAGTGTTGAGGTGCCAGCTCGACGCCCAACCTTCAATGAAGGCCCGCTTTATGCATGTCTTTCGAATGCCACTCGACCACGGGGAGGACATGCAGACTCCACACAGAAGGCGCTCCAGCCGACAATCGAATGGTAGAACCTCTTGCTGTGAGGCATCAACGCTAGCACTGCACCACCGCCGCTTATCCAGTTTCACTAAAAACTACCTGAAATTAACAAATCTAGATTCTGGAAGTTGCAAGCTACATGTTGATTTAATATTTTAATAAAAATCTTCATATTTTCATGTCAAACTCTCCAGAAGAACGGACAGTAAAACTACATTTATAAAGGAAGATGAGTAACTCCATGTTCTCCCAGCAAGAAAATTTAATGAAGAAAGAAATAGTCAATCCTTACCATTGCTCAAGATTTGGTGATAAAAATTGACAAACTAAACCTAAAAGTTGACAATATAAAGGAAGATACTGCAAACAAACAGACTTATTGAATGATGTCCTTAAACAACAAACTGCCCAGACTGCTGCACTTCAAGACTGTAACAGATACAGACTGCAGGTTAACAGAAAGAGAGAAAAACATAGAGTTTCTTCTTCAAGAACATACCAGACTCACTGAGAAGATAGATAATACTGAAAACAGAGCCAGGAGAAAAAATATAAGGACCGTTGGCATCCCAGAGCAGATGGGGGGGGGGGCAATATGATTCATTTCCTGACTTCTTGGATTCCTAAAACCTTAAACCTTCCAGAAACATTATCCTTCAAGACTGAGGAGGCACACAGATCTTTAACCACAATTCCTTCAACTAATAAAAATATCCATCCTAGAGCTATTGTAAAATTTATTTTCGGTCAAGACAAAGCCCTTGTTTTAAGAACTGCCTGGTCCCATGATAAACTGAAAATAGGCAACAAAATCACCAGATTTGACAATGACTTTTCGTCCCTTGTAATGTCCAAAAGAAAAGCATGAGTCACATTAATAAAATAATTGAAAAAGGAAGTAGTCAAAGCACAACTCATTTTTACTTGCAAGAATAAGACTACCTCTGCTACCTCACTTTCTGGTTCACTCTGACCCACCATCTCTTTTAATTGTACATCCAGCAACCCTCCCAATTGGATGGTTGTAACAACACACATTTGTGCTGAATCTTCTTCCTCAAGAAGATTTTGTTGGAAGATATCTTCCAAATGAAATAACAATTCAACTGCTCTCTCATTTGGTGCTCCACATTGCTCTTGGAAAGACTCGATGTCTTCACCCACTCCTGACACACTGCTCTTTCTATATCATGCTCCACCATGCACCTTTGCTCATCTGACATCACCTCTCTGCTCTGCACCTCATTTCGTTTATTGACCTTCACGAATTCACTATCCCTTTGTGAATCTCCACTATCAATAAACTCCATTCAATCTGCCTGCTTCTCTGAGCCGCCTACACACTCAGACCAGAAGCAGGAACCATTGCACTCAATAATGTACCCATATGCTAAAGAGTAGGGGAAGTTCCCCAATGCCTTGACCAAATCTTACCTAGTCAGTATGAGTACCACCTCTAGTCTCACCTGAAAGGCCACTTGCCTTGGTGGGACAAACTTGGTCAACAATAGTTCAAATAAACAAAAACCTTCCGAAATTAGGATATTTTGTTTTTACTACAATGTAATGAATTGCTACTCAACTATTCCTTGGATTAATATTTTAATTTTTGTTCTACTTAGGAATCCTTACATGTTTGCTCAAATGCTACACCTGAATTTCTATTGTCAATGTTAGTGTGCAATATGAACTTTTCTTCTGTGTGAACTGTTGATTATTTTTTCTATCATACTGTTGTCAGTTTTGGTCAGGATTGTATCTGAAGATTGTTCTTGGACCAATCCACTTATCTGGTTAACAAATGTAGAATAAAATAAAATAACATGCGTGGATAAAACTGATGGATCCTGTTACACCTATGATGAAATACCAAAAAAATGTGAGTAAAAATTTATTTTCTCCAGTGGAATTATTTCAGATATTACAACTGATAAAATGGATTTCTGTATTTCAGACCAGAAACATTTACAGCAAACTGTATGTTGCAACCTACATAAGCCTCATAGTACTGGTTTGTTGTGCAACAAAGGAATGGCCTTGTTCTATTCCATGATGGGTACATTTTGTTTGTGTAAGTTTGCAAATGAAGTCATGAGTATGTGGAAAATACGCTGACCTGCAGTCTATGAATAATATTTTCATGTTTCTATTGTGCACTGTGATTGGAAGGAATGTTCCAGAAAGCTGCCAAGGAAAATGGATGAAAATATATTGTAATTTAAAATATATAGTATTCTGCCTGCTAATGTTCTTCAGAGTTTCTACTCCCAGATAAATTACAACTGAACTGTGTCTGAACAGTTTAAAAAAGAAATAATCTATTTCACATTTCTTTTTGCAAGAGCTAGACTCTGTGTCATAAATCTTAAATCTTAGAACAGACACGTAAAACCATTGCAAAATGTAAAGACAGAACTTTCCACTAACTTTCAGATAAATTTCAGATATAAATCCTACAGCTCCAGACAGGGAAAGCATGTTGCAAAATGCAGACACAGAAACATTTGTACTATCTGGAGACTGGCTGCATTCTGAAGCAAGGGAGAAAAGGACATGACAGAAGAGAAGAAAAAAGAGTTTTGCACTAAAGGTGACTTTATTAACTTTTCCTTATTTTCAGATTCTTTGTGCAGTGACATTTTAAAACACTTAAATTTAGATAGGTATTAATTCTGCAAAATACATATTTACTTTTTTTGTAAAAAAAGTTTTCCTTTCTAGGTTTCTCCATTCTGTCACAAGTAATGATTTCCAGATTTGGGCAATGTGCCAACTTTTGTCACAGTTATAAATCACTAGTAACTTTTCATGAGTTTAAAAGAAATTAATCTCATGGGTGGTTAAATGTGACATTACAGGATGTAAAATTAATTTCTGACACTTCTACAGAGTGACAGTGTGACTCTTTATTTAGTGCATTAATGATAGGACTCCTAATAATCAAACACAGAAAAAGGGCATATTTCATGAAAACTGATGAGTTCTAATATTTTTAACAGAAATTATTTTGTAGGATATTTCAGAGGAAAGTAAGGCAAGTGTATGTAGGCAATACACATGCAGACACATTAAGGGATATACACAGACTGTTATCACCACCCCATATATTGGAAAAAGACAACCTAAGGTTTGTAACCAAGAAAAAAATGGTGTACAAGTATGGAAATAACCATGGGTCCAAAATGTTCCACCAAGACAAGAATTTATTTAAAATAAATAAAGTTTAATTTGAGCGCTTTTGTCCACTTTCAGTGACAATGGATGAAAGAGCTCAACTTAAACTTTTTTATTTTAAATAAATTCTTGTCTTGGTGGAATATTTTGAATCTATGGTTATTTCCATCCTTCGCGCTCCATGTTTTCTTGATTATTGGTGGTTCACTGTGTGGAATATTTTCTTCATTGCTTAACCTAAGGTTTATGCAGATATCTCTGAGTTTTGCTTAAGACAGCATTTTTAATGCTGAAGAGTTCATGTGAGTTCCTTCTACAGAACAATGTTTTTCAATGAAAAATGAAACACAGAATTTAATTACAAAAATGCATGCACACCAGACCAGGTTATTGGCAACAGAAACTCTGGCATATTTACTGATAAACATCTGCAGTGTGTAAAACTGTAGAGTTAATGGTAAAATTAGATTTTTACAAACTACATTTGTCGATAGGAAAATAATCAACAAATGTGTTAATAATAACCAATATTTGTTCACCAGGTAGGCTCACTGGACCAATAGTCTCTTGTAAGGGGTGACCCAGGAGTGAAGTTAAGTTGACTTGCTCAAGATCACAGAGGATGCAGATGAGGGCTGAGAGAATCAAACCTTGTACTACAGGGACTACAGCACACAACCTTACCCTTGGCACCAACTGCCAGATAAAAGTTATATGTTTAACATCGACATTCTGTTATGACATTCTAGTTATATGGTGATTTATGAGCTTTAAAATATCAGAATGTAAAATTGTTCTACTTAGTCAGGTCACAGACCAAATTGTTTGAAATAACATTATTATTAAGGGTAAAGCAAATGTGCAAATGAAAATTCTTTGGCAAAAGTTGTATTGACTGAATTCACATGTTAATTATTGTCACAAGGTAAATATCCTGGCTAAACTGAACTCAGTAGATTTAATGAATAATCATTACAAGAGGGACAAGTTTGTTTATACAAATGTATGGTATTAAAAGTAGTAATTTTCTCATATGCTTTCACAGGGTGGAAATGTAAAGACAAGGTAGGCATGTCTCTTGAAAATAATTATGTATTGATCAATGGTAATCCTTCAATGACTTTTGAGTGGAGGAAAAAGCAACCATCATGGTTTAACACATGATGCAGACATGAGGGTAGTAGAGTTATTATTGTTATAAATTCTAGCCACAGTTAAACCAGTAATAACTGATGAAGACAAAGGACTGTAAAAGGAAAAAAATCTGTTATTTATTAGCTTGCTGAAGATCTAAGCAGTTAAAAAAAGAATAAACTGTTATGTGACTACATGTTTAAAGCTGCAAAGTTTTGCATATTTATAGTAAAGACCAATTGAAACTTTCAAGTTATATAAACCAGAAGATTCATGATTCAGTTCCTAGCTAACCAGTGACTGATAATATAGCACATAATAAGATTAGGTGTTTGGTAGTGTATAGCAAGTTCCAGTAAAAGTATTTATTTGTTTCAAGAAAAAATAAACAATGCGTTCTTTCTTATTACATGATTTGTGACGAGAAATTGACATGATTTTTTCAAAAGGATTTCAACACTGGAAAAATTATGGGTAGACACATGTAAATTTTCATTCATGTACAGGGTGGTAACTAAAAGAAATTGGTAACTGCTTCAAACCACATAAATATTATATTGTAACTATGTCCAGATCATCTTACACACATGCATGTGTGAATTCTCACAAAAAAGTCACTTTTTAATAAAAGTATAGGGAACTAGCTATGATAGCATTCTAAAGGCAGTTTTAATGTTCAGACTTTTTCCCACATAAGTTTAATGAAGTAATATTAGCAATTCTCAAATTATTTTGAGGAAAATATAAGTAAAATAAGACTACTTAATCAATTGGTTAGCATTAATTAATTAATTAATTAATTAATTAATTAATTAATTAATTAATTAGGGACAAAGGGGGAAGGGTAACTTTGTTGAAAAAGGTTGGGAAAATATTGGAACATTAATTAATTAATTAATTAATTAATTAATTAATTAATTAAGTAATTAAATTTATTTATTTATTTTCAACAGAGGCCCAGGGGGGAAGCTCCATTTGCTTATATTGCATTATACTTGGTTCCAGTTAAATACAGAGTAGTTGCATTTCTATTTATATTTATATACAAACAGTAATTACATTTATTCATTCTAAGATTTTACAGAGGTGGAAGTTACTAAAGAGAGAGCCCATATGCAGCTTAGTGGATTGTACAGGCAGCAGTTATGTATAAAAATTGTTTTGTCATTTCAGTGAGAGGTTGAGAGTATTCTGTTTAAGGAGAGCATTTGGAGAGTATCATAGGGTGAACATAAAGTGTTAACCCTGTGATGAGCATGTGCAGGACCAGGATTGATTAAGATGTTGTTTAAGCAGTGGGTTAAAATTATTGAGTTTGTCAGAGAGTTTTATTTGTTTGGAAATACAATTCCAGACTTTAGCAATGTACTGGGAGTAGAGTGAGTCTCCTGCAATATCATTTGACTTATTTGTAAGTAATAAGAGTTTGTTAACACAATGAATTTTGTAGTGCAGGGCATTTTTCTGGATGATGAATAAGATTGTGTGCTGTAGTTAGTTCTGAGCATGTTAGGCAGTTGTGTAATTCAAGCCAGTTTAACTGCTTTAAGCTATGACAATGATGGGTCCTATGAGAGAGATTGGTGGCAAATTTATCTATTTTATCTTAACAGGAGGCAACTTTCTTTCTTTGAATATTGTTTTAAGTTTGTTAGGTTAGGAGTGGCGTGCATTTAAAATCATGAGATAAAAAATATCAGGACTACTTGCAGAGGTACATGTGGTGCGTCAGACAGCATGAAGGATATTTTGTCTGTGCAGGGGGGATAATTACTTAGGAAGTATGAGGCACTTTTAATGGTTGTAGTTTCATAGCGACACTGCTAAAGGAATTATTTAGTTTATTAAAACATCTGATTGCTTTCTTCTTTTGAAGAACATGGTATCAACTATAAATCTGTCAGTTGGCACAGGGAGGTAAGGCTGTGATGTGCAGTCCCTCCAGTACAGGGTTTGATTCCCATCACTTTTCATTAGACTATGTGACATTGAGCGAGTCATTTAATCAGATATTGCTTTCAGCTTGTTTCTGAAAAGTGAACTGTGCCCAGAGAACCTACCTAGTCAACAAATCAGTGATATTAAGGCACAACGACATTTTGAAAATTCTATTAATAACAAATGCAGATATTTTATGCTTACATTTAAAGACATTTTTTATGAAATGCACAGCATGTGCACATGATTTCCATGATATGCACTTTACTGCATATGAGCTCCATGATATCCAACCCTGACACTGCAGATGTTCTGCCACAAGGACCAACTCCCAACCATTTTCACTGAGAATTTTCTCTTTGTACAATAGCCTGTGGTCACTACATCCAGGCCCAATACTGCAGAAGCTGTGCCACAAGGGCCAAATCCAAAAACATTTTCACTGAGAAATTTGTCTCTGTACACTAGCTGGTGGTCACTACTTCTGACCCTGACACAGCAGAAGCTCTGCCACAAGAGCCAACTCTCATTTTCACTGAGAATTTTGTCTTTCTACAATAGCCTTTGGTCACTACATCTGACCCGATACTGCTGAAACTCTGCCACAAAGTTCAACTCCCATACATTTTCACTGAGAATTTTGCCTGAACACAGTGTAAGCTAATTTAACTTGAAGAACCTTGCTGTCTATTAACTTCATCTAATAAAACATGTGCCTGCCTGTGTTGGAAATTAGTTTCCAACATCCCCTCTCCAACAGAATTGCCATTGCACTTTAAGGGTCTCTTACTAAGTTGGCCACTCTCTTTTTTTTACCAATATTTATACTGTGTATGCCAGTTACTTAAGCCTTCCTGGGTGATAGATTTCTACATTCAGACAATGAAAGAAAACCTGTTCTACTTTGTACCTTCATAGGTTCATAGGTTCACAGGATGATACTAGGCAATTGGCCTGGAGGCCCTTATAAGCCTAGCCAAGAATTTCACCCATATTCCCACAATGTCAGCACCTATTTCCCCTGTGCAGTAGGGACAAAGGTGGGATCCCAGGCTGTATTTTCTGTTTCCCGTCCAGTTGTCCAGGTTCCTCTTAAAAAGGGATATTGATGTAATCTGCTTGACATGGAGAGGGAGTCTGTTTCACAGATGGGGGAGTCTTTCAGGCACAAATCTATCTTGCAACAAGTTCTATTAGTGTCACAGATCAGGTTGAGGCCTTGCTTGTAGGTTGCATGAGTGGAGTTTGACTTATGGATATGCAGCGACTCCATCAAGGCTGGGTCTGAGATGGTCTTATATGCCAGACACAGGTCACCTCTGAGCAGTCTTTACAAGACTGAGTAGAGGGACAGGGCTTTTAGCCTATCTGTATAGGATAGGTGTTTAAGACCCTGGATTTTCATGGTCAGGAACCTCTGTGGTCTCTCCAGCTGCTGCATGTGCTTGGCAAGGTACATTTTGAAGGGGGCATTGTACTTGATAATGGATCTGATAAGGGAGGAGTACAGGGATGTTATGATCTCCTTGTTCCTGGATGAAATACCCTTACTTACAAAGTGCGCCATGTAGAAAGCCTTCCGTACAACGGAGGCAATGTGTTCATCAAATATCAGGTTGCTATCAACCTGGGTGCTGAAGCCCTCACGACTGATTGCATGCTTAGTAAATTGTTATTAATGTGATAATTAGTGGGACACCATTTTCTCTAAAGGGGATAATGATGCATTTCTTGGCATTGAGTCCATGCTTGTGGCACCAGTCATTAGTTTGGGTAAGATCCTCTTGGAGGATATTGACATCACTAGGAGAATTTAAGACAGTGCCAAACTTGCAGTGATCTGCAAACTTGGTCAGCCACAGACTACTGGTTTTGGCTAGCACCTCAGAAAAGTATAAACCAAACAGTAGAGGCCCCAAGACCGATCCTTGAGGTATGCCACTCATTACAGGTCTACTACTAGAGGTGGCTTCCCCTATTTTGACTTGTTGGATTCTATCAGTCAAC
Organism: Protopterus annectens; assembly: GCF_019279795.1. Lineage (NCBI taxonomy): Eukaryota > Metazoa > Chordata > Ceratodontiformes > Protopteridae > Protopterus > Protopterus annectens. Next base: position 1,835,592,698 of record NC_056732.1, on the reverse strand, counting down.
CAGTTAGCTACCCATCTAGTAATATATGCACCTGCTCCTTCTTGGTCCTGGACAGCAATTATTTCATTTTATTTTAGAGTTTGTTTATTGCTGCTGTCCACCAAACAGGTTTACTCTTCCTTGAGGAAAATGACTTGGTCCTGTCAGGTATTACTGAGTCCATGCAGCTATGTAGGTGCTCATATAGTTTTTTGGTGAAGGCTTGGACATTAGTGCTAGTTCCAACTGAAGGGACAGTGGCTGTGAAGCTGATTTTACCTAGTCTCAGGAGGTTGTAGTCAGATTTTGAAAAGTTTTTTTCATTTGAACCTGGCAAGAGGCAGTCAGGGGAGATGGTGACTTTGAAAGAGATAGCTTTATGATCAGATCTTACCAAGGAGGATGACACTATAGGGGTGCTACAGTGGCTATTCATGTTGGTTAGTACCAGCTCCAGTATATTTCCACCTCTCATGGGGGTGTCAACTAGCTGATCCAATGCATTGGCATTGATGAAGTTAAAGAATCTCTGGGCATTCATGTATGGGCTAGAATAGAGTCTTCCACTCTACAGTTAGATAGTTAAAGTCGCCCAGGATCAGGATAGAGGGC